>NC_060951.1:21932039-22136799 GCF_022045245.1 Lucilia cuprina
CCCCCTGTCCAAATTTCAGCTCTTTAGCTTTAACCGTTTAGGCTGTGCGATGATGAATCAGTCAATCAGTCAGTCAGTCAGTAAAGTTAGAATTTTATATATATAGATAAAGTTTGTTTGTTATTGAAATTGGCCAATGTCGGTTCATGTTTTCGCATGGTACAAAAAAAATTGCTTTAGCAGTCATAACTGTTTTAAAAATGCGTGTATAGCGATAAAATTCAACATCAATAAGTTATTTATATTAACCAACCAAAAAAATTCTAACATCCATTACGGCCTTAAAAATAAAGTATAGCAAACATAATTTGGCATAAGCTAGTTTCTTCTTACTAAATAAAATATCTTTACAAAATTTAACGAGGATCGGTCCCCAATTGACTCTATTCTCCATATAAGCTCCCCCTCAGAAAATTACTTTAACGCTTACTGACTTGAAAATACAAGTATAGCGCTGAAATTCGATATAAGTAAGTTTCTTACCAGGGGTACACTAGAAGGAGGAGTGTTATCTCCCCTACTATGGTTACTGGCGGTCAACTCTATCCTAAGGAACTTTGAATCTAAAGGAAGATAGTCGCTTATGCGGATGACGTGGTGTTACTGGTCAAAGGTAAATTTCTCCCGACAATCAGTAAGGTCATGCAGTCAGCTCTAAGTAATCTATCAACCTGGAAAATAGGAATGGGTTGGGTGTGAATCCATCTAAAACGGATCTAGTTCTCTTCACTACGAAATATAAAGTTGAGAGTTTTAGTTAGCTTGCCGAAATTAAACGTCGTTGAACTGACTTTATCGGAAGGAGCCAAGTATCAAGGGACCTTCCTTTACCGCAAATTTTCTTGGAAGAAGAATATAAAGCTTAAAAAGGGTATCAATGCCTATTATACGTGCCGAGTAAGGCTCAAAGGTAATTCCTGGTAGGGATGAGTGGGAAGGATTCGAAGTACTGTTTGAGGGGTGTGCAGTTTTCACTGACGGATACAAGATGGATTTTGGCACAGGTGCCGAGGTTTATTTGGTAGATGACAGAAGTAAGTTCATTCTCTTACTTGTTTAATATAAAATCCGTTTTATTTATATCGCTTAGATATGGGAAGCGTAGTTTGTAATTTATCATCTTTAAAATGCGTAATTTTAGATAAACAAATATAGCATTTGGTAACAGATGCAGTTAACAATTTTTTTATTTTTACATCTCTAGACTTGTGCTACTTAAAATTCGTCTATTTGTTTTGTAAATCTAAACTATCTAGTAAAGTTAAGTAATGGTAATTGTAGTAATTTTATTATTATACAAACAAAATCATAAAGTTTAAATTTTCAAAATTTAATTTTTGGCCATGACCTAACAATTTACATTTTTAATTGATTTTATAGTATAAAATTTATACTCCTTAATTAATAATATAAAATGATTTGTTCAATTATATTTTTCCTTTTAAGAGTAATAGATTCTTAAAGTCAAAATTGTGTATAGTGTAAGTAAAAAACAAGTATATTTTTAAAATTTTTATTTTTCATAAAGAAACTTTTATGTTGAATTTTACCATAATTCCAAAGCATTTATTGACACAAAAAATATATTTTGTAAATGAGGCTTTATATAGGTCAAATATGGGCCGATCCTCGGTAAATGGTTACAAGTCAATTTTAGACGTTTAAAATATTTTTTTAAGAGGGGTTTGTATGGGGGCTAGGGTCAAATAAGGACCGAACATAACGAAAATCTGCAGTGTCATTTATGCTTATATAAAACTTATTTGTGCCAATTTTTAGAGGGATAATATAATATTTGACGTAATTATGGCATAAAACGTCAAAATCGGGAGGTACTGTTGTATGGCGGCTAGGTGAAATAATGGACCGATTTCAACCATTTTCAATAGGCTTCGTCCCTGTGCCAAAAAACATGCATGGTCCAAATTTCATCAAAGTATCTTGAAAATTGCGGCCTGTACCTTGCGCACAAGGTTTACATGGACAGCCAGCCAGACGGACGGACATGTCTTAATCGACTCAAAAAATGATTCTGAATCGATCGGTATACTTTAAGGTGGGTATTGGACCAATATTTTTATGTGTTTATTTTTATGCACAAATGTATAATACCCTCCCCACTATAGTGGTGTAGGGTATAATAAATAGTGTAAGTTGAATAACTAGTCCATATTTAATTGTTGTGTCATTTATAAGTAAAGAATTACGTGGTCGCACTGTTTTGAAATCAAATTTATACAATTTTACAAAATTTGCAGTTTTTTTTGGATAGAATATTTGTTGCTCTTCGGTTATGCAATATTTATAAATAAAGAAAAAGTAGACATTGTAATTACGCGTCGTTTGATGTATATCTCCAAAATGTGCTTTAGAAGGTATCACTGCGGGAAAAGCTTAAACATTGGAAAAACAAACATTGGAATACAAAAAATTGCGAATTTTTCATTTTTTACTTTAGCGAATTTTCACGTTATAAACAAATTTAAAATTCTGAATTTTATCAGTAATCAATCGCTATATAGAAAGAATTGGTTTGCATAAAGCCTTTCGTGGACTAAATACGTGAGGTTTCTTTTACAACAAAAATCGAGGAAGCACACCTAAGCCCCTAATTTAAATTGGGGACATTATACATCAACTGGTAGCTGACAGTGATGCTAAAACGAAAATCGATAAGCCGTTCGAGGGAGGTTATCTCGCAGTCGTGATCGAAATAAAATTCGAATCGAAATAATTTTCGATAGTCCGTAAAAATTTAAAGCAAAATTAAAAACCAGTAGTAATTCAGGTCTGAGTTGGGGAACAACTCTCTCGTTTTTATTTCTTAAGGACGGTCAGGCTTGTGCTTGTTGATAGGTTTTCGACAGAATTACTCCTCACCCCGCACTAATTTAATACACTACTTCGTATAACTGTTCTAAGTTATGCGTTGTCTTCATTAAACGCGTGCTTTCGTTTTACCTCAGAGTGAGGTTATATTTTTAACTGGTGGAGACCATTAAATACTCACGATATATATACTGGTGGAGGCCATTAATACTTTTGACGAAATTAAGTCCGGATGCTCCAACTTCCTATATGAAGGTAAAGGTCGTTTGGTGGGGTTTTCTCTGGACAAACGTGTGATAACCTGGCAATATGAGTGCTTAATGCACCGCCATCCTAATTAAAACCCAAAAAAACAAAAATTAAATTAAAATATAAATATGAAGTATAATTGCAGAGAGAAGTTTTTTATACAAAATGTAATATTCCAAGTGATATGTAAATACAACATGGATGTTTATTTACTTTTATTTATTTGGCACATATTGGCTGCATTGATTGGACCCATTTTGGATTATAGGCATCTTTGATTGGTAGGTCACAAACATTTAATTCAGCAGCGATTTGTTCCCATTTAGGTGGACAAAATTAAAAATCTGTATTTTCTGAATTTGGATAAATAAATGGGGTTTAAAATGGACGTTTATTTCGCGAGAAATTCAAATATTGGATCATATTTATACCCTACACCACTATAGTGGGGAAGGTATTATGCGTTTGTGCTGATATTTATAACACCAAAAAATATTGGTCCAACACCTTCCAATCGGCTGTGAACCGATTTAGCTATGTCCGTCCATCCGTCTGCGTGTACATGTAAACCTTTGATGAAATTTGGTACATACTCTTTTTTTGGTCCAAGGTCAAAGTTGTGAATTCATGGAACCCTTTGTATTGTTTTAGTCCTTTAAACTTGAATCTCAAATATATGTATAATGACTATATTTATTTCTTAAAGAAACTTTCTAGGAATGTCCGCAATAAAATTATAACCGCAAACATAATTCATTTTTGACTTTAAAGTATTCCATTTATCATTTTTCCCGGATTTAATAAAATTATTTTTTCACAAAAACTTTACTTCGAAAGAAATTTTGATTTCGAGGGAAAACTCGAAAGGTTTTATTCAAACGGTTGCTCGTTATCGAATGCCATCACAAGAAATTTCGAAACGTTTTATTCGTTATCGAAAAGAGAATCCAAAAAGTAAAAAAACTTTCTCATAAAAACGCGGTGTTACAAGACAATTCGACGAAGCACACTTGAACCGCTAAAAGTACGATTTTATATTAAATGCATTGACAAAATTTCGGTCAGGTGTATGAAATTTATTTCCGAACTTTATATAGATTTTCATTTTAACGGTTCATATATAAAAATGCATTCAAATATATGCAAAAATAAATTAAAACTTCATAATTTTTCTTCTACCACACATAAATGCATGATGAAATTCATGTTAAATAGTCTATAAAAAATGTGTACTAAAATATTTTTTGAAGAAGTTGAAAAAACTCTTAAAAAGCGGCTTTTACTAAAAATTATTCACGAGAAGATAATTGTAAGATGTTAGACAATTTCCACACAAAATATCGTTGATGTCCTATTAAAAAAAGTTCATATTTTTTGGGAACCTCAAAATCTAAATTAAAAAGAGAATTTCCCATATACATACCAACATATATGCATAGAGAAGTGAAGCTCCCTTTCTTGATTATAAATAAATAAATAGCCATTTTATTTTATTGGGTTTTTTATTTAAATTTTAAATAACTTGGTTAATACATAATATATTTTGAATATATCATTTTTGTTGTTTTTTTTTTTTTATTTTTCTGTTTGTTTCTGATTTATTTTCTCATTTGTATTACCTTAAAAACTATCGAAATAAAAATATTGATTTAGTATTTGTTTTATTGTTTAATTCTATTTTGTTTCATTATCTGAAAATAATATTCGCTAATCGCTTTAATGATTTCTTACAAATTTGTGATTTTCATTATTTTTTTTAATAACTGCGTAACGCATTGTTTTTCTTAAAGGTTCTATCTTCTCACTTCATATTTTCTTATAAAATAAAGTTCACATCGAATTAATTGCAATTGAAAAGGGGGTTTTAAACAGGGACAATAGAATTTCGTAATATTTAGATGGAAATTTTACAATATTTATATTAATTTTAATTGAGTACCTACATACATCAGTGTATGTACGTATGTTTGTAAGTTGTTTTTCGTTTTTATGTATATTTGCAATGCAATAATTATAAAAATAATGATAATAAAATATTTAAATACAAAAAAGAAAAAAAAAACAAAACAAATATAAACAGGGAATGGGAGAAATTTATTTTGAAAACAAAGAAGGAAACTTTTATGAGTTTAAAATAATAAAAAGAAAACAATTGATCTAGACAAACAAGTGCGACAAAAAAATAGATTAGATTTTTAACTTTTTTTACTACATCTCGTAATCACTTTAAGTTAATTGGGGAGTAAAACAGCTAGAGGGAGAACTGTGGACTGTGTTGGTGAGTTATACTAAAGGGCTCAAATTTGTATTTTTGTTAGTTGCTATTAAAAGTTAATTGTCTAAATAATTTAAAGAATTTTAATTTAGTATTAATATGTATTTTTTTTTTTTGTTTTGTATGTTTGTGTACAAGTTTTGAATTTATCGTTAAGTTTTGTCTACAAAATAACAACAAAATATTTTAATACTTTTTACAATCTATGGACCTTTTAAAATAAATAGTTTCTCGATATTTAGTTTATGTTTTCTCCACTTTGGACAGACAAATCCAAAAGTTTATGTTAAAAAATGGCAAATGTTTGTTTGCCTTTAGAATGTTAATATTGTTTTTATTTTAGTTGTTCGTTTTGTTTAAAGAAGCCCTTAATAATAATATTGAGTGTCAGGATGTGTTTATTAAGATGTTGTGTGTGTGTGTGTGGATGTCTATTTTCTCTGTATAAATGTCGGGTTTCGTTATACTTTCACTTTTTAAGTTAAGCACTTGATACAATAATTATACGACTCTGATTGTTGATGTAATCGTATATAGAGAATGACTCAATTGGGGCCATAACATCAGGCTCCACTTGTAACGGCATCATCACTATCTAAGAAATCACTTGAAGCTACTGGCACAACTTGAGGTTTATCATCTGTATCATTATGAACGTTGTTACCATCCTCTTCATCATCATCGTTGAGGGGAACCTCTGTGGTTGGTTCTAGGAAATCATCGGCAACTTCTTGTTTGTTATCATTCACCGCAGCATTGACTGCTGTCGCTGCTGGCAGAGGCGGTGGCGTTGTTGAAAGCATAACTGGTGAAGTGCTAATTGCAGCTGCACCATCTCCCATACCACGTTCGATTGGCATTGCAGTCGGTGTTATGGGCGATGTAGGTAGTGACTCCTGCGACTGTTGACTGAATTCCTGATTAGGACTTTCTCTTGTGAAGAGACCCATCTTGCCTTCGGATGACAACGAGGCTGCTGTTGTTGCTGCTGCTGCCGCCGCAGCAACTCCTACTGCATTGACATTTACATTCGGATCGCTGTTAGTTAAATGAGGTGCTGCAACAGGAGCTGGAGGGCCACTAACCAAATGTGGGGGAGCATGTTGAGGATGAGTATTATGACCCGCAACAGCTGTTTGTTGTGGTTGATTGTGGGCATGATATCGTGGTATATCAGCCTTGCGCCACAGTGTTATTTCCTGTTGTTTAAAGTAACGACGATCCTCTGTGTCCATCAACACCAAATTGAGAAAATACTTTACGGAGAATTTCTTATTGATGTCCCGCATTGTGGGCGTAAGATTGTAGCCGGCCAAAAATACACGTATTGGTATACTTTCACCCTTAACAGGTGCTCCATCCATTATTTCGAATTTGGCAATAGTTTCGTTTTCCGTAAACACGTTCGGTCCACTGCCAGTTGACTCGCGTTTTATAATAGCGATTTCCATGTGTTTAATTTTAATGCGCACCAACAGGAAATATATTTTACCAATGATCGTATCCTTCAGATGGTATTTACTCTTGTTGTATTCGAACTCAATATGCAGGCAATCTTCAATACCCACTTCCATTTTGATGGGATTATTTACATCCGGATAACTACAGAGTGTATGAACAGCAATATCTACTTCCTTTGTGATATCACTGATGCGACGTACTATGGTGACACGTAAAAAGTAACGTAAACGTACATTCGATCCATTGTAGATTTCAAATTGTTTTTCTACGTTAGGAAACTCAAATGGATAACTACTGTATTGAATGAGATCACCAGGTCGTGCTAATGCTTTTGCTAAACATTTAAACTCATGATGATTGCCGCGATCGTAGAAGAGTTCTATCTGACCGATGAATTCAATTTTAATACCTTGATGTTCCAATTTGCTACCGGGTTTTTTAAGTGTAACATTTACCTATAAAAATAATTAAAAATCTTTAATCCAATAATAATCATTATAAAAGATTTGAATGTTTTTAATTTTAAAATATTTTAATGAAATGAAAAATGGACACTGGATAAAAAAGGTTAAACTTTTTAATCTTATTTATAAAATTATTTTCATTTATAGTACTCATAAGCAGGAAAACTAAAATATGCAAATTCATGTTTTAAATGTTGCACCATATGGACTGATAGTCAACCTGCTTCGAATTGATTCACAAATGTCGGCCATCTCTTGATGAACATTTCGTACCTAGAACTGCACTTGACACACGTTCCTGCCTACATTAAGGGGATATTAACACATTTGTTGCTGCCTTCATCTATGCTACAAATCTCTAATTCTAATAACAGATATTCATCCCTGACATTAAGAATGATATGGCTTATCTATGATAGTCGAAGGCCCGCCAATGCAGGACTAGTCCTCAATGAGGAAAATGCTATATACCTATACCCTTTTCTTTGTCTACTAATATGACCGAATACCCTGGTAATACGATATATATATGAAATAGCCTTTCTCAATATAAATAAACAAGAATGAGGAATTTGTGCTTTAAGTTTGATTCAATTATATGTTGAACAATGAAATGTCCTGTCGATTTATTGGCATATTAGTAGTTAATTCCATTCTTAGCATATTTTACCGAAGGTGTTTTATTACGAATTGAAAAATTGCGACGTAATATGAATATACTTATTATATATTTGATTAAGCAAGTTTATCTGTATACACATTATTTACTCGATCAATATATAATTAAAGCTACAAAACCACATTTATACATTTTTTACTACATTTACAATAAAAATAGAATTTTTAAACCACATAGTGAAAAATAATTTGTTAATAGAATATATGAGCAAAATTAAATATTAACTGAATTCAAATTCGTCGTATTTGAGTTAATCTTTTAAAATAAGTTAATGTTTTGATACATATCGGTATAAAACACTTGTATATCCATAATTTCAGACCATTAGCTTATTGTCTCTCAACTTTATTAACATTTAAAAATTTAAAAATTAAAAAAATGCTTTGAAATTTACCAGAGTGGTTTTTTCATAAATTTCAAACCTCTGCTCCTAGTTCATAACTCACAAAGGCATCCTTTATAAACAAAAGTCACAAGGCTTTGGACATTTAAAATCCTTGTTATAATTTCAAATATAACAAACAATTTTCCAAAATTTAATTTTCTTTTTCTTTGTATTATCTTAAGACGTAATGCAAAAATTTTGTAAAAGAAAGAAAAATAAAATTTCTTCTATTAAAGGAGTCCTAGCAGCGTTTATCTGAAAAAATTAATAATTAATATTTTTATGAAATCTAAAACATATGCGTTTAGATATTTATAAGCCTGGTAAGCACATGCCATCAAACCGGTTTATTCGAAAATGATATATACTCATAACAAACATTAAAAAATGAACGTATTTCAATAATTATCACCAATTTCATTGAACAATTTGCTTAAAATTTAAAAGCAGAAAATCAAACTTTATCACATTCAAAAAAGGGGGTCAGCGATATCAGAAAAACATTTACAAATAAAAGGCACTGGCCTACGTAATACATCCGTTCATATTGTGTTTATAATTCTATTGCTCTGCACTTTTTCTGGCTACAACATCTCAGTAAAACTTATTAAAGATTTTTAATAGAAATGTTTTCTAACGTTATGATCAGAAATCAAAAATAGTAATAAACAGAAAGCAAATGCACACAAATTAATTAACAAACAAGTGGTGGTTGGTAATGATGATGATAAAAGTAGCCGCTACCCGCTCCCTGTACGGTGCGATGCGGTGGCAATCTGTGTCATTTACTTGAATGCAAACACAGCAACAACAACAACACCAATCAATCCAAATGAACACACAAACAAAACACACAATATGTATGAAGAAAAAAACGATGAAAAACGCACAATTATTAAATTTACATAATCTCTATTACTGGCTAAATGTTAAATATGAAAATCCTTTTTAGTTTACCTTGCCGGACACTGTTTCACCATCATAATAAAGCAACATTTTTTCAATTTTACCATCTTCTCCTTTGACTTCAGTCATTTTTTTGTTTTCAGCACCATCGAAAACAATATCGATTTCGGCCGATTGTCCAAACCCCAAAAAGTTCATATTCGTTTTGCTTTTTCAATATTTTACTGCAGAATTCTCTTAACAATTGGAATGTTTCTAACTTTTAAATATTGGCGTAAATAAAATTTTATTATCAAAAAATTGTAATTTTTTGGGCGTTTAGTTGAAAAAAATTCTTTTGCTTCGTTTGTTCAAAGACCTGCGCCGACAAATATTAACGGCGGCAGCGAATGACACAAAAAATTTCAGTGACGGCTCAAAATCGACTAGAGACCGGCGAAGTTTTCAACATTAGTTTTATATTTTCAACGACATGAAATAAAATCGGGTGATTAATAAGATAATAATTCTATTATATAGAAACAAAGTTTATCAAAATTTATATCATACATAGATATCCATATACATATGTATGTACATTTGATCCAGTTTTTGATGGTGTTAAATAGGCAGTATTAGTTAAAAGGCGAAGTCAATTTAGCAGCTTACTATTGAACTGTTGAATTCCGTACAAAATAATTTAAAATAAATAACAAAAAAGTCAAAAAGTAACGATTTACTTACATATTTAATTTAAAAAAAATGAAAATAATAAAATAAGTAACCAATACCGCTACTAATACTAATTAAATATATTATTAAAACCAATTAAGTTTTTCGGTATAAATACCGTTATTACAAACCAACTGGTATAAATTTAGAGCCGCTCCACACGGAAATTTTAGTTGGGAAACTTTTTCATAATGTTCTTTTAAAGTTTCCTTCTCCTTAATGCGAAGAATAGCAACACCGCCAAAGATTTAAATGATATTTCTTTCTCTCTCGCACAAAATCAAAAGTTTCCTAAAAAAGCTTCCTGGTGTGTACCGGAACTTAAACGACAGCTTAAGACGTCGAAGAATTTCATTTTACTTTTTTATTAAACTTTACGTACATAAAGTGTGATCGTGTGAAGTGCCCTTTAGATTAGTGGCTGCCTAACAGAACCCTGCGCCGTCAAATATATATGTCGACAGCAAATGACAGTAGAAATGGCGGCGGCTTAAAATCGAATGTAAACCGGCTAATTACAGTCAAACTCGTTTATAACGATTTCTCGGATATTATTTTCATACTTACCTACAAGATATATTAATTATAAGGTAGTGTTATCAGAACAGCTGATCGTTTTTTGCTACTATGTTCATTTTTCGCCGTGGTGTAGAATTAATGTCAAACTTTGTTTACATTTTGTAAATGTCAAACTTTGTTTTAATTTTGTTAATGTCAAATTTGTGATTAAAGACAAAATTTATGTTGTTAAATTCGTTTATGTTTTAAAACCAATAATAATACTACACGAAATTAGTTTTATTTTTAAAAACATCAAATTAAATTACAAACAGATTCAAATTTATAAACATTTTTTGTTTAACAAAAATTGGCTTTGATTTATTTGTCAGCTGTTTTTGACATTTTTCCCTGACAGCCAATTCGCCTTCAAGTGCAGGCACAATGTCAAACTACATATAAAAAAATATAACCAATTCGCTTGGTATTCTGAATTCGCCGATGACTCTACCTTATAAAATTAATATACCTTGCTTACCTAGTTATTTAATACAAAAAAGCTTTTAATTATTTTGTTTTCTTTTGGCATTTTTGTTTTGATAGCTGATTTTGATAAATACACGATAAAAATTAGAGAGAGAGCGTGAATTACGAATAATTGCACCATGTGAACGGGGTTTAACGAACTCATCTTCTGTTAACGAATTAAAAAATTATGTATTGAAATCATAAGAAAATATTACAATTTATATTCTTCTAATTGCGTGAATACCAATTTATTTTTTGATCTACAAAAGCTTCATCCGTCTTATTGCGAACTTTGCTTATAACGAATAAGTTTTACCGGTTGGTTTGAGAGGAGTATGTATATTTGAGAGGAGTATGTATATTTTGTCACATTTCGTGCTGTGAGACACGTTAATGTAAAATGTTTTTCTTGTAAATGCACCTAGAAATTTCAGGGCCCTTGCATCACCTGTTAGCGTTAACATATCAGCCTAATTTTTTTAATTTGATAAATATTTTGTAAATAGCTATATCAGCAATAATTTCTTCTAAAGTACGCAGTACTTGATTTCTTTTCGACATAATCTTAAACGAGTGGAATTTCTTGTTGACATGTTTTGATCTGTTACTCAGTTTTTCTTCCTTGATAATATTTAAACAGCTTCCGATGTCTTTAAAAATAACAGTGGAAGTTGATATGCTATTTGAATTTTTATTTAAATTTTTTAAAATATCGGAGCATAATTGACCCTAAGCTCTTCAAAAATTGGCTTTCACGCATATTACACACTTTAAAATAGTAGTACAGAGATAAAACTCGATACAGACATGTTTTATATAAATCCATATCTCTCTACTAAATTTTGTGAGGATCGGTTAATAATTGCCCCTATCTTCCAAATAATGTTCCCTTTAGAAAATTATTTTAATGCTCATTACTCGATTAAAACTATAGGTACAGTGAGAAAATTCGACATAAACGTTTTTAATAGCAACCAAAATCCTTTTAGAAAATTTATAGGAATGGGGTTATAATTGGCCCTAACTCCACATACATATAAAGCATCCTAAAGAAGATGACTTTAATGCTATAATGTGAAGTCTCCATAATATTTACTAATCAATAAATTAAACATTTTAATGTTTATTTTATAAAACTTTATTGTTTATACTTTTGCATTTCTTACTCAAGTTTAAACCATCAAGTTAAACCACTTATTGAGAACTCAAAAACAAATTTGGAGGATTAATTTCAATCCGTAATCCATCACCTAAAGATTAGCCGTAAGAATTTAACCATTTTCCATGATACCCCGGTAGAATTCGATAAACTCTCTAGGCTTAGTCTGCAGGTCTCTGCTAGCTTAACGGCGCAGTTGTCTGCTTTTGATTTGTGAACTGTGATATTTTTGATATTTTACAGTGCTGCCAGACTTAAATGTATCACAAAAATATTTAGGGTACATTTATTTAATAGAACATATCCCACCTATCACAATCGTTTAGAATTGGTTAGTACAATGAAACACTTCAAATGTGTTTCAACAGCAAAGAAGATATATATTTATTTTTGATGTCTATTCTTTGCATATTAAATAGGAAATTTTCTGCCATTTAGTTTGCTTCACATATCATTCATTTAAATATTTTAATTGTATTATTTAGCAAAACTGCGTAATTTTCAATCACACTTTATTGGAATATAATTAAAATTACGAAAAAAAAAGTAAATGCTCGACTTTTGCAAATAATATTTATTAACAATTTGTAAAAAAGAGGGAAAATATACTATATAAATAACGTATTAATAGTACAAAGCTACAACATTTAAAGTAAATAATAATACAAATATTTTAAGTTCATTTTAGGCATACGCGCTTAAAAACACTTGACTGGTTCCTTTAGCAGTTTTGTCCAAGCTGTGGGATCATTTGGATTCTGCAAATCTGAACGAATCAATTTTTTGCCTTGACTCTGTAGTTCTGCAAATTGGGCAACAATTGGATCGCGACCACACGAAGCCACTGCTACCACATTGTCTTGTTCATCAATGAAATATGCTACAAATTTCAAATTTTCCAAATCGCCTTCAATGACCACATCGTTATATGGGCCATAGCCAGAATAACGGAAACCTTTTCCAAAAAGCATAGTAAAGAAGAAGGGAACGGCTTGTAATTCCTGAGGAGTATTGCCGACCATATTTATGGCTGCTATACGACCATGATATTGAGCCAATTGATAATGGCCAATGGTGGCGCGTTGATTATTGTATGAATATACTGGGGCGTTAACAATATCACCGCCAACATAGACATCATCGACCAATGATTTCAAATAAATATCAGAATCAATAGAGCCATTGGCATTGATTGGTAAACCAGAACCTACTAAGAATTTAGTATTGAATCTAGATCCGGTTCCCATAATTAGTATATCGCAGGGTAGTTTTGTTCCATCAGTTAATACTACTTCGGTAAGATTGTTGCTGGAATCGCCAATTGCTTCAACAATTCCACTACTCATTACCATATTGACGCCTTGATCTTTGTATAAACGTAATACCCGTTCACCAATAGCCGAACCAAAACTGGCCATAAGAGGAAATTCCGTACGTGATATTACGGTCATCTGAAAAAAATAAAACGTTTAAATTGTATAGGAATATATCTGTATTTTAAAAGAATCTTCGATAATCATGTTTTAATCAAACGAATTATACATTTAAAATTAAAAAATACTTTACTATGTAATATGATACGTATGAAAACATTTTCTAATATCATATTAAATATTCAGTATTTCGAATCTCTAATTATACAAATATACTTCCTTTTTCTTTGTTATCAAATTAATTAATATTTACACTTACACTTTTGACTTTCTTCACCCAATTCTGTGCTGATTCCAAGGCGATAAAGCTCGATCCCAAACAAACAACATTTGCTTCGGGTTTAATCATTTTATTTATCTGACGAAGATCTTCATACTCTCGCACTACGACTACACCTTTAAGATCAACACCCTTAATTGGAGGTTTACTTGCACTACAACCAGTTGCAATGAACATTTTGTCGTACTTAAGTGTTGTGTCGTTTGACAGAAACACAGTCTTAGTTTCACAATCTACTTTGGTAGCTTCGGTTGACATTAAGGTTTCAATGCCATACTCATCATAGAATTCATGTTTACGGAACTGGATGGTTTCAATTTTAATATCACTGGCTTTGGTAATCTTTACACGATCATATGGCAAATACTCTTCTTTGCAAACCATAACAATACGACCCGTAAAGCCTTCCTGGCGTAAAGTTTCCGCACATACAGCTCCAGAAGGACCACCGCCAATTATAACATAACATAGATGATTTTTTGGATCACGTTTCACCATATCTTTTAGACGTTTCGAACTTTCAAGATCTTTACGTTTAGCTCTCAGCATGACTTGGCCATCCTTTTCAACATCAACCTTGAAACAGGGCAATGAATCAAGACCGGGGAAATCTTCTATGTCACCAGTATCAATATTAAAGCAGGCTCCATGCCAAGGGCAACGAACACGACCATCGCCTAAAACACCAGTATGAAGAGGAGCTCCATAATGGGTGCATTTACTACCTACAGCTTTAATTTGATTATTCTGTTTGACTACCAGGACTTTGGTGTTTTCATCGAAATTAAATTGTTTCATATCATGTTCCTGCAAATCGTTGACATTGCAAACGGCAACAGAGTCTGTATAATCGTCACTCATTTTCTTTTCGCAGGTAGACTGATATGATCCAGAACCGGTGGTACCTAAGTTAGTAACAAAAGGAAAAACCATCAATTTTACAAATTACACACTTTAGTACATGTGTTCTAAATTATTTTTTAATGAAATTTGGAAAATTATTTTGAAAATTCTGTTCAACACATGGAAAAAAAATTTTTAAAAACACTTTGAAAAATAATGTATAAAAGTGCTAGGACAAACCAACTTTAAAGTAGTTTTAATTTCCTGCTCGACATGGTAAGTGCGTTTAAGTTGATACATTAAAAATAAAATTTAATACTAACTTTGAAACTCTTTTGTTTTAGAAAAGATATCTTTCAATTGTAATTATAACGCTTTTAGCGATTTTAAACAACATTCAGACTTTGCCCACCCGTGACTTAACGGATGAAGATTGGGAAACACTGCTTGAACTTATTGGAAAATCCAAAAATTTACCCTCTAACAACAATGAATACTACGAATCATTTACTCTTAGGCCAATTATTTTCAAAATGGATTTTGATGATAAAGCCAATAGAAACGATTTGACTGGCAAAATACCAATAAAGTTTAATAAGAAAATCGCAACAGTTCCGTTAGAAAAAGAACCAGAAGAAACGAGTGTATGGACAAGCATTAAATCTTTTTTCGCTAACGATTTAAACTCGATCGCTAAGGAAGTGGCCGATAATTATAATCCTATTCCACCCATTGTCTCGGTTATCGATGATGTAAAACGCAGTGACACTTGGGTTGATGTCAACACATTTTTCACAAAGGGCTATAACAGATTATTGAAGTTTTCAGAAGGTGTAATTGATGATGTTAAAGCCGCTATCAATGAAGAAAAATGAAACTCAATTTAAAAATTAATAGTTGATGATAATTGAAATTAATAAATTGAAAATTCTTTTAAAAATATTTCGATTTTTGAACAATCGCTAATTAACTATAATTTTATTTAATTCTATTCAATTAGTTAAACACGTAATTATTTAATATCCCTATAATTTGTAAAGTTTTCTTTGCCGTGTAACATAATTAGATCTACATTTTTTAACTTGTAGTAGTTTTTGACCTATTTTATACATACATATGTTTGTTAATATGTATGTGTGTAGTTATTCTTTGAAACGGTAGAGGACTGAGCTACGCTGAATTCTTCAAATTATAGGAACTTGGAAAAATAATAAACTCGAAAAAGTATATTTCTAAGCTATAAGGGGAAACATTGTACTCTTTTTATTAGTACATTCCACTTAGGTAAAATTTATTCCACTTTTGGTACTTTTTCTTCCTTCAAATGATACTCTATGTATGTTCTTTAATATGAACTCAAAACACATGATTATTAAACATACACGGTCCTCATTGAATAAGATTCTTTAAGAGACAACTTTTTAGTACTTTTTATCTCACAAATTGTACTTTTTTAATTTTCTAAAATATTCAACCTGGGAACATTAATTTTAACATACATGGTCATGACTGAATAATATTCTGTAAGTGGGAACTATTTGGTACTTTTCTATTCTTCAAATGGTACCTTATAGATTCTTTATAATGGTTAACCGGAACACACGGTCCTTATTAAATGAGAATTTATTGAGGAGATTATTGCACTTTTTCATTTTTCCGATGGTTTTTTTTTTGATATTTTTAAGGTATTGAACATAAATATTTAAAATAAAATGTAAAATGTAGGGTCCTTAGTGAATGAGTATCTACTGAAAGGGACTTTTGGTACTTTTTCATTCATAAAATTATATTTTTTGAGTTGTATATAATATTGAAGACAGAAACATAAAATTTTTTATTAAATGATGATCTATTGGAGGTATTTTATAGCACTTTTCTCAAATATTACTTTCAAAATTTTCTATAATGTGGAAGCTAAATAAATGAATCTAAAAAAAAGCTTCTTACTGAATGCGAATTTAATCACGTTATATTGAACGTATAAAACTGAAACATTAAAAAATGTTTAATCAATTTTAATTTTCTATAAAAGTAAACAAAATTTTGAATGTATTTAATTTAAGTTAGGGTAGCGAAGCACCCAGGGTATGCTAGTTGTATATAAAGCAGTCCTTAAAAACCTGTATATTTTTGTTGTCAAAAACTTAAGATCTTAATATCTGTTAATATGGAACTTCACAAAGAAATATTTTTTGATGCATATTTTTCACATTTTTAGTGCATATTTTCCCATATTATAGTGCATATTATAAGCGCATATTTTTAATTTTTTAGTGCATGAAAATTTTTTTCCCTTATTATTACTTTCACAAAGTAATAATAACAAAGTAATAATAGTCTAATTAATATAATATTCTATGAATAAATCAATATATTATTCCATAAACTAGTTCATAAACATGTCCATATACTAATCAATTGATTAGTCCATAAAGTAATCAATGACCTTATTCATAGATTAGGTAATAGACTAGAAAATACTGGTATATGGACTAGTCCATTAACAAGTTATAATACTTGTCTATAAGTTAGTCATTACACTTATACTAATCCATAGATTAGTCAATAGCATAGCCCATATAGATTTATCCGTACATAGATTAGCCTAAAGATCAGTTCATGGACTATAGAAAGCCGAAACTTCAATTACTACCTGTTCCTCTAATGCAAACGAACATTTATTTCTCAATTTATATTGAAAACAATAACAAATTTTCGGATTTATTTGATGTTTTCAATATAAAACTACAAAATACTTGTTCGTTCCCATTTAGAGGATCAGGCCCTTAATACTCCAAAATATACTGCTTTTGGAAAATTAAATTTTGTATGTCTGTTCTATTTGGGTTTATTAAACTTCTAAAACATTTATTTATTATTGAATAAAATTTTTATAAATATTGGTATTGGTAATTAAAATTCAAATCTGTTGCGAATTCTGCTACGAAATCAAAACCATTGTGGCAAAGTCTATAAAAAAAAACGCTTGATGTTGTTTTATAATTAAAATGGCAAAACATAAACAGTATTATTATGGAGTCAATAATAATTCTATTTAGTTTTTGTATTTGACTATTCATTTATCTTTTGTTAAGTTAAATTGAAAATAGATAAAAGTTGTAAAAGTCACTTATTGATTTTTACGCTTTTATTTAGTTAATTAACTACCGAATGTATAAGAATTTTATTTTAAATAATTGCAAAAGATTTGATAAACGGAAAATGAAAGGGAAATGTAAAATAAAATATGACGAAAAGAACAATTCATTTTTATTAAATATATTTATGCGATATTCTCTAATTTACAATCGACGATATATTGTTACACGTCACAATTTGTATATCCTGAACAACTATAATGGGAAGTTTATTTTTTTTATTGGACCAGCACTCAAGGGATGACCACTACTTATGCGAAGCATTGTGTTGAAACTAGGAAAATAGGTTGTGGGAAGGAGGATAAAGGGAGTAGTGTTTATGGACATTTGATTTAAATCTTCTTATATTGAAAGTGGCAGGAAATACCTCTGCAGGAAGTTTATTCCACATACGAACAGTGCGTAATGAGAATGGGTTTATTATGCGTTTGTGCTTATGTTTGTAACGCAAAAAATATTGATATTACACCTTAAAAATACCGATCAACTCAGAATCACTTTCTGATTCGATTAAATATGTCCGTCTGTCTGTACGGCTGGCTGTCCCTGTGTACCTTGTGCGCATAGTACAGTCAACAATTTTTAAAATATTTTGATATTTTCCATATATACATACCATCAATTTTCAAATGTATCTTATTACTGGATTAAGACCAGTAAAAGTGCTTCAGGGTTTCAATGTCCCCTCATTTGTCTAAATCAGAGGCTATTAATTGTCTTTAAACAGATTAAATGGGACAAAATATCCTTTTTTTTCTTATGGTTCTCGCATATTATTCATATGTTTCCCAGCATTTCCAAGATAATTCAATATTTCATCGGGAACGTCATGATTAATCACTTATTATCAAATCAGCAAGAGATATGTTAATCGCAGTTATTTTTCAGCCACAATATCTAGGCAACAGTGGAACTGTGCCAAAAAACAATTTTACTGGGATGATTTAAAAAAAAAAAATATAACAATAAACTTTAACCATGTGGACTTAGTCAAGGTCCTCATAAAATAAGCATTTAATCACTTATAAAAACGTTTCATACGAAGAATTTGGCATTGGTAGATTGTAAATTAAAATTTATATTAAATGCATTTTTATACTTTAAATTTATTGGACTATTAAAAGTTATCTTATCGACTTCACTCAACCACAAAAAATATCTTAAATAATAAAATATTGTTTTCTTTAAACAATATTTTAGAATAAATTATATCAATATATTCAATGATGAAACATAATTTTAGTCCAAATAAATTGTACTTAAGTACTTCTCACTGTTATGGTTCGTTTATTTCTGTCATTTATTTGATAATTCTCTCAATTCTCTTTAAAATGCAATCTCTCCCCAAAAAAAAAGCAATATGCATTGAGAATAATAATTAAGACCGCATGTAAAAATAAAAAATAATAAACAAACAACAACAACAAAAAGCGTAATTGTACTAATGAATAGATAAATCATACTCGTACAAACAAGTAACTGACTGGATAACCTTGTGCGAATACAACCAAATATATGTATTTCTTTGAACAAAATCTAATTATTCGTTTATTGTATTTCATTTCTGTACTCTACGAAATATCATTGTTAAATAATTCTTTTTATTTGGCACAATTATTTTTTTGTTTCACTTTTTTATTATTATTTAACAATCTCATGTGTTAAAAAAATACTAATGTTTGTAGTTTCAGCACATATTACTTTTAATTTAAACTTACGTTTGTTTTTTCTTATTATCTGTTTTAGTAATGTATCGCTATAATTTGTTGTTGTTGTTTACTCGTATGAATTACGTTTCTAACTAAACATTTGCAGGGTGAATATCTTGTTTTAAACTTTACGGACTGTGTTGTAAGAAATTCTAAAATAACATGTTTGTTTGCATGTTGTTGTTTCGTTTGTTACTTGTTCGACATGATTGCAAGCAAATGTCATTTGAAATATAAAATCCCACCACTTTCGTCTAGAATTTTACCAAAGTTGGCATTTTCTTTAATTACTATTTAGCCAGACTTTTTAAATACACTGATAAAATACATTGCATATTTAACTAACCGTTAAAAACGGTTAAATTTTAAAATAATACTTTATTATTTAATCAGAAACCAAATGTGTAAAAATTGCTAAAAGCCGTGATACACGGACGTCAGATCTTACAACGTTGTCAGTAAAATGTTCAGAAAATGTCCAGTAATCGTCTGAGCTTACAAATCATCTTTTGCAATGTTGCAAGACAAAATATGTAAGTTGACAGTATTATTAGAAATTTTCTTCACATTTAACTGCCAACCTTGTAAGATCTTACAACCGTGTATACAAAGCATTAGTTCCTAAGTATATATAGTTGATGATATTAGCAAAAAGGACATGATTACCATAAAGCTTGAACTTATGTTTTTATATTCAAGAAATCTGAAGTCATCTTATATATTTTAAATAAACTCTATTCCGAAGATTGAAGTCATCCATTTTATATTAAAAGTATTTTGTTTTTTAAAAAAGACTGCAACAATATTAAACATTTCTTAAGGTGTACATTTATTCATATTTTTTTTTTTTTTTTTGTGACAATTTTCGCTTAAACGGACGTATTCCGTAGTACATGTTTATTAATTTGTATGTCCAAAAATTACTGTTTTATTTATTGTACATTTTTAATTTAAATGCACGCAATAATTCAATTGTACGGAATTCAAGACAAACAGTCATATTATAGATTTTTTACGTCTAGTATATCAAGAAATTACACTTTCACTTGGAGATTTTTAGGGTCTAATCCGAAAAAAAAATACTTCTAAGCCACAAACGGGCCTTTTCTTCGGTCCTTTTCATTAAAAATGTTTGTTGGTAAAACTAAAAACTTTATATAGTGGTTAATGAATATAGAATCGTCTGATATTCAGAAACCTACTTTCCTAGACGTAATTCCTATAGGGAATAATATCACTTCATAGATACAAATTTGGAACTTATTTCGACAAAAGCCTGACACTTACAAATAAAGTTCTCCAAATTTTCACTATCCTCAACACATGCTGTATATTGGTCTGAATTCGCACATCTAATTTTCTATAGTTGTGGCTGTAATCATGTGAGTCCATTCTACGAACATCAGACTTGCTAATTTTGAGGAGACTTTTTATCCTGCTTTTGTAAGTCACCCCTAATAGGATTTTTGTGGCTCTATCCACTATTTCATTATTCCAAGAGGCCCTATGGGATTCTCTGACACATATTCGCCTCTTGTTTTTGAAGTACAAGCTAAGCACATATTAAGGACGTCACGGTCTATGCTGGAGTTATGATCCAAAGTTAACCTCTTTGAGAGTATTCGATTTAAGATTTCTGACATTCCAACACGGTCTTTGGTAAAACCATGTCACTCGATATCGTCCTTATTGCCTTATGGATCTTGGTATATGTGTTAATGTCTGTTAGCGTCATTTTAATTCTAGGTCTTCAATAAAGAATCTCGGAACAGTTTTATCCAAGATGGATATTATAACCAAGATATTAGAAGAAGTAGTTGATATAATTGAATATAGAACAAGGGCACTAAACTAGAATCAAACAATCAATAGTATTGAAAACAATATGGTAGATCACATAAAATCTCCTGGTTGTCTTGGACCACATGCCAAATACCGCTCGGATAATATAATAATAAAATTTTTGTCCTATAGGCGAAGAAATGTTTTTTTTAATTACTGAGAAGAAAAAGAGCATCTTCTTAGGGCGGGTTTTTCAGATAAAGATAATCTACCTGCTTTGTTTAAACCTAGTTTATTCTATGTTTTGCTGAGTGCTATTGGCCAGTTAAACCTAAGTTATTAGTAAGAAAACACAATCAACAAAAATAATGAATCCCGAAGAAGAAAAACTTAATATTTTATGTAAATAGTAATTTTTCTGATTTGTTTTATCAATATTATTATTATTTTAATTTTTATTAATATTTGCAAAAAACAGCTGTTCATTGTTTATGTTTTTGACTAAAGAGTTGAAAATACTAACAAACTCATCTGATCTCAAATACATAACTGAAAAGCACAATCATCGGTTAAAGTTCGCCTACTTTGTTTTAATAAGTACGAATAGAATATCGCAAAATTCGAAAAACATATACATAGAATAGAAGTTTGATTCTGTCGATAACCTAGCTTGAACCTGTGTGAGGATAATTCTCAGAGGAAACCGCAAAACAAATTTATAATTGTAGAGATAAAGAATCCTCTAGAAATTAAGAGACGCTTAGAAAAGTTAGGGCCATGTTCTAAATATTAGAACTAGCAGTTAGTTCAATAATTATGAAATTAAAAAAACTGTTCATATTACATACAAATGTCTAAAAATAAATGTGTGTTTAAGTTCCCACATTAATAAAAAATAAGTGGAATAAATTTTCCTATTATTACTTTTAAAAAATATCTGTATGATTTATTTCACACACAACTAAACATTTTTATGACTTCATTTAAACATAATAAGGATTCATTCACATAAATATTTTACATGAAAATAACCAATCTATTATCCGTCGTCTTGTCATTATTTAGGTTTATATATAAATCAATAAATTCCTTACTTTTGCTAACTCACTCACTTTTTTACTATTATACGTAAGAGTTCTTACCATTTTCTGGTGGATTTGCGCAGGCATCATTGGCGGTTACGTATTCCTTACAGTTGATGGAACCCATACTTAAGAGACGTTTTAGATTCAGTTGTTGATGTTGTAGTAATACTTGTTGTTGCTTTGACAGCTGTAGCTGGAAATAATGACGCAATGACCTTGGAAAAGAACGCAAAAACAATGTTGGCCAATTGACTGTATAAAACCTGTTGATGATGTTGTTCAGATGTTTATTAAAACTTGACAGAAAGAGTTGTTTGTAAACCACAGATATGCAAGATAATAACGCGTATTCAACGTATTAACTTTTGTTATGGTTTAATTGTTAACGAATTACACTGTCTACTGACCTTATAGAACGATTTAAATTTCCATTTATTGTTACAGAAGTAACTGTTTGAGGAGGTTTTTTACAATGATTTCTAATAGAATGTAATAATTTTTTTGAGGTAATATTTAATGGATACACTTTTAATGTTGATAGTTTTTGACTGAAAATTTTTGTCACTACGGTGGTTGTACGATGGAAGTGTGTTAACCTGATAAGATTTCAATCGGAATTGTTTGTTTTAATTGTTATTTTTAATTTTATTTAGACAATTAACAAATCAAACACTTGAATTTTTATTAATTGGTTTTTATAATGATTTACTTGTAAAAATGCGATTTTAATGATCAAAGAATATATATTTTTTACAATACACTTTATTATTTAATTTCGTTTTAATAAAATGCCGCCGATTTCTTGTACACATGAATGATTACTGATTGAACGAACGTAATGTTTGAATGAACTACTAGATTGCATGTGCGTCTGTCTCCGATACTGAACGATTCGAGTGTATGACGAATATGTACTCACAATCAGCTACCGGCTGACTAACTGATTCAGTTGATTTTGTTTGTAACGACTACGCCAGCAACCAACAAGTGAGAAAAATAAAACATTCAAATGAACTTGATTTGTTTGTGTGGCCAACATACTACACACATACATACAGAGATAAAGTTTTTGAATTCTATAGAATTGGGGAATTTTTATACGGTATTTCTTTTGTTTTGCTTTTTTTCCCTTGTATTTATATTGGTGATATGTATTTTTGTTTTGCTCGCTCTTTCTTTTAGCCATAAGATTCATGCAAAATGTTATATTTTAATAACAATAAAAATTTAATCTCACTGATTCTCAAAATTTATATATTTTTTATGTGTATCTACGCACTTTTTCTACCAGCTTGCGTGCGTGTATATCTATCTATCTATCTATCTATCTATCTATCTATCTATCTATCTATCTATCTATCTATCTATCTATTTATCTATCTATCTATCTATCTATCTATCTATCTATCTATCTATCTATCTATCTATCTATCTATCTATCTATCTATCTATCTATCTATCTATCTATCTATCTATCTATCTATCTATCAAAATTAATTCGAACGGTTTTCTGACATTATTAAGTGGAGTTTTTTTCAAAAACTTCTTTTCTCACTAGACCTCAAATTTGTGCGTGTGTGAGTTAATGTATAATTTAAATTTTTTATTTCATGACCATGGTAATACAACATGCCACAACACAATTCAAAGTCGTAAATTTTAAAAATATATATAATTGTACTTATAGACAGACTCACATATTTATGGATTGATGGATTACAAAAGATTTAAAAATTTTAACTATAACAAAAAAGTGAATGTATATTTAACGGTTATAAACTTGTTTATTAAAAATTCACTTTGGCTGGTTGATATACATATGTATACCTATGTATGAAGTTTAAAAATACATATAAAACATTTGTTCAAAACACTACATGTTGGATTTCAGTATGAGGTGGTAATTTTATCGTAATAGAATTATTTTGTGGCAGAGTTTTTCACACAAAATTTCAAATATTTTTTTAACATTCTTTTTTCTGAATACGCCAATTTGTTATAAAGTCGATTTATAGAACCCTACCGGGAAGAAAAGTACCAAAAGTCCTCTTTTACATAACTTACTTCGGGCACAACATGCTTAATTTCATGTTTCTAGATTCAATATTATGGAAAATTCAAAAAAGTACCTTTTGCAGAACGAAAAAGTACCAAAAAATACCCATTGATTTGTTCTTGTCTAATCCGCCTCTACATACTTAGTATCATGGTTCTGGATTAATTATTATAGAAAACTCAAAAAGTTACTTTTGAAAAACTAAAAAGTACCAAAAAACTCCCTTTTATGTGTTCTCAACTAATTTCTAATCTACATACTTAATTTCATGTTCCTTGGTTCAATATTATAGAAAATTCAAAAAGTACCTTTTAAAAACAAAAAAGTACCAAAATATTAACTTTATCGGGTTCTCACCTAATTCCGACTCTATATACTATGTTTGTTTCTGGGTTCAATATTGAAGAAAATTCAAAAAAGTACAACGAAAAAGTACCAAAAAATTCCCTTTGATATGTTCTCGTCTAATCCGGGCTGTATATTCTTAATTTCAATTTTACAAGTTCATTATTATAAAAAACTCAAAAAGTACCTTTTAAAAATGGAAAAGTACCAAAAAGTTTCCTTTTATGGATTCTCATTTAATTCAGACTGTACATACTTTAGTTCTTCTTTCTAGGTTCAATATTATAGAAAATTCAAAAAGTCCCTTTTGAAAAACGAAAAAGTACCAGGCTCCACATACTTAATTTCATGTTTCTAGCCAATAACAACACACTAGTGCTGCTCTCGCTCTGCTACTATTGCTCTGCTTCTCTCGCTCTGCCTTGTTTTTATAAACAAGAGTACAATAACAAAATGTACCTTATGATTATGTATTTTGTTTTTTTTACAATTTCTGTCTGAGCATGAATAAAAAAATCTCCATTTTTGATGAGATTTTCAAAGGTTGTCTCGAATTTTTACTTATATCTCATTTAATTCTTTTGCATGTCTAAAAGAATTATTAAGGATTCGGATCTCGCCGATATCTGGGGTCCTCTAAAAACTTTGAAAACCCTACCCACATATTTTTAATGAATACAGAAAGTTTTTTGATACAGTGGAAACATATTCAAAACAACAACATATACATTTTGACAGCAAGTTAAATTATCACAAAAAAAGCTTTTGGTTGTTGTAGTTGTTTGTTGTACAACAAGTTTAGTCGTCACTTATTATACCCTTCACCTTCGTGAGAAGGGTATATATAAGTTTGTCATTCCGTTTGTAATTTCTATAATATAATTTTCCGACCCTATAAAGTATATATATTCTGGAAGTTAGTTAGTTAGTTAGTTAGTTAGTTAGTTAGTTAGTTAGTTAGTTAGTTAGTTAGTTAGTTAGTTAGTTAGTTAGTTAGTTAGTTAGTTAGTTAGCCAATAACTAAGTATAATATTTATTATATAAATATATTTTGTATCGCATATATCTTAAAATAAGAGATATATGTTTATAAACACATTCATGTATTAAAGCCATAACAAGGTTAATGTACTGGTACTTAACCACCTGTTAGTATTTGTTGAATATTTCTTTTTCTAGTTTAATCCTGAATTTTCTTTGACATGTAAATGTTTGTCTGATTGCTTTAACTTCTTCAATTATACATGATCGATTTGGATGTATGTATATTCTAAATTTATGCAAAAATTCCTTATTGTAAGTCGTACACTCTTTATGGTTACCAGTTTATGTATATGAAATTTGTTTAATGTAACAATATATATATAAACATTGAAAACTAAATATACATATATGTAAATACAAATACTGCGTAAATTTAAATTTCCAAAGAAAAAATTTACATCGTGTGATTTTGGTAAAAATTTATAAATTGAAATCTTCAAAAACATTTAATTTGTAACATTTAAATAATACACTTGAATACTATTTCATTTTCTTAGATTGTGGCTACTGATGTGTTAAAATATCTGACCAAGAATATCTATTAATATTTATAATTATTTATTTATTCAGGACAATGCGTAGGAATACGATTGTTTTCTATTTATCTTTGTTGCAAAATCATTAATGAAAATTGTCATTAGGTTTACTGGAACGTATGAGTAATAAATAATTTTATCCTATTTAAAGAAAATCATACGCTTCGTGTTATTGAACTTTTAGTGTTATTGCATTTTAAATTATTTTAAGATTTCTGTCTATGCGTTCTTATCAAATGCTATGAACGTAATTGATGAAATTATTTCTACATTTTCTGTTTGTGTGTCCAACGGGAATATGCTGCATTCCGACCTTGGTATATCCGTAGAGTAGAGTCCAAGAAATACGGTTTCAGCAATACCTCAGAATAAAACTGATATTGAATAAAAATGGCTAATTCAAAACATTATTTCATAAAATATCGAAATATAATATCAAACAAAAATATAAAAACTTTTTAGACGAAAGAGTTTGTGTTTTTTGGGTTGCATATTTTTCAACTAATACATTCTCACGACTTAGGTTTTTGACAGCAGACTTAGGTTCTGTCACTCTCAGTTTCATTTCTATGTATACCTATTCTATGGTTTATAGTGTAACAATTTCAATTAATCACATTATATAATTCTGTCTAAAATTTTGAAAAACTTAAAAATTTTCCGAAAAATTACGACATTTGTAATAATATTGAATTTATGTTATGTCATTGAAATCGTCTCCCAAAGCCCTTTCATATGACCGAGAAGTACATATTTTAAAATTTTTCTATAGCATGAAATTATTTTCTAACACATACATACATGTGCACAGAAATTTCGCCAAGTTGTGCACAGCAATATCATTTTTTTTAATACGTGCTGCGTCAAATTAAAGTGGACCTAGGGATACGCAGCAGCCTAGGTCCCATAAGAAATATATGTGTTTGTGTGAGGTGCACAACAAATCTGCTTATTCGCAGTAACTCTCATAGCAATTTGAATGATGAAATGACAGCTAGTTACAATTTGTGAAAATATTTCTATGCGGTTTGAATAACTGTCATATTTTTTTCATATGTGAATTGACACCCTAAAAACGAAAAAAATAAACATGTGTGAGCTATGCTCTGCTAACAATTCATGTTTTTTATAATATTATGTTATTGCGCCATCTATGTTTCATTTAAAATGTACGCTTATCAAAGACACTTTTTATTTTTAATTTTACACTGACTTCTAGATGACGCAATTTGTAAAACATGTCTCAGCTGTATTCAATGATGATGTTGATTTTGTGGAAAACTATGGGAATTTCAATTTTAAAATTTGTATTTTTTGGGGACTTCCGGCCTAAGATTGGCGACATGAGTTAAATGAGTTCCCATGCTTTCTCAATGCAGCAAAACTTGCTGTGGCTAAAAAATGCACGGATTGTGTGTTGAACGTAGCAAATAAGCCCAAGAACAAAATATGACGGAGTTTATATGACATATCTGAACTATATTAATTGATGATGTTTTTATTTTTGTGGGAAAACTAGGCATTTTAATTTAAAAATAAGGATTTATGGTGGACTTCCAGCCTAAAATATGTCCCCAATCTTGGGCTGTAGTCAAAAATTTTCTGGCAACACTGAATTTACAAAAGGTTGTGGTATTAAGTATGCTTAGTTTAGACAACAACCGCAAATGACTTAGGATCTCATTTTATACAAAATAAAAAGACACGCATTCAAAAAATCATAGAATAAAATTACTGTATAATTTTTTAAACACAAATATGTACATTCCTTACGGGGAATTTTTGTTCACGGACGGATTGAAAAACTACATATAAAAGAAGTACATTTTTGCAAACTTGTTGAATTGGTAGGTTGCATACTTTGTTTTTGTGTTTTTTCAAATCGGCATCTGTCGGAGAAAAAATATTTAAAAAAGAAAAAAATGTGGAAATAAATAAATGTGGAAAACTTTTCATAAAATGCAAAACTCACAAAATTGACTTTTCATAATTTGCAAAGGTCTAAAAATTGACTTCTCATAAATAAAAAAATTTAGCAATCAGCTGTTGAATTGAATTGGCATCATGTACACCACCTT
The DNA here is from genome assembly GCF_022045245.1 of Lucilia cuprina. Lineage (NCBI taxonomy): Eukaryota > Metazoa > Arthropoda > Insecta > Diptera > Calliphoridae > Lucilia > Lucilia cuprina. The sequence goes on from NC_060951.1 coordinate 21,960,533, forward strand.
ATATAAATTCGTTTTGAATAAGCTGATGCTGGGAAAATTACAGGCGCCGTTGTTAATTTTTGGTCGGCAGAAGTTTTGTGTCTATTTATTGTCCAATTCACTTCTACCAACTCAATAAATTCTTGTTTATGAATACGTTAAACAAAGTATAAACATATAAGAAATGTTCGTAAATTAAACTGTTGCAATATATTTTTGTGTGCCAAAATGTTTTTGTGATCATCAATAGAAATAATTTTAACAAAATTGATTTTATTTAATATTATTAACCGTATCTACAAGCGTGATTGAAAACATTACTCATTAATGGGCAAAATTAGTTTAATCATTTTATTTTTCTTATCAAGAGAACTTGAATTAAATAACTCATGTATTTATTTAAACTATTAAAAATAATAGATAATAATGAATACAACTTATGTATTACATATGAACATACATACATAGCCATGTGTAAATATAAATATTGTTTTTGTTTTAAGATAGAAATAGACTGCTACAGGATATGCATTTGTGAATTCCATATTTTACAGTTGTAACCAAAGTGTATTAAAACAAGTAAGAGTTATATATTCGGCTGTGCCGAATCTTATATACCCTTCACCATGATGTGTTTAAAGCCTTTTGTACCTTTTGAAGAACGAAAAAGTACCAAAAAGTCCCCATCTATGGGTCCTCAGTTAATCCGGGCCATACAAACTTAATTACATGTTCCTAGGTTCAATATTGTAGAAATTGTAAAAAGTACCTTTTGAAGAACGAAAAAGTACCAAGAAGTCCCCTTTTACTGGTTCTCACTTAATCCTGGATATACGAACTTAATAACATGTTTCTAGGTTCAATATTATAGAAATTTCAAAAAGTACCTATTGAAGAATGAAAAAGTACCAAAAAGTCCCCTTTCATGGGTCCTCACTTAATCCTGGCCATAAATACTTAATTACATGTTTCTAGGTTTAATATCGTAAAAATTGCAAAAAGTACCTTTTGAAAAACGAAAAAGTACCAATAAGTCCCCTTTTATGGGTCCTTACTTAATCCGGGCCATACATACATAATTACATGTTTCTAGGTTTAATATCGTAGAAATTGCAAAAAGTACCTTTTGAAAAACGAAAAAGTACCAAAAAGTCCCCTTGTATGGGTCCTCACTTAATCCGGGCCATACATACTTAATTACATGTTTCTAGGTTCAATATTGTAGAAATTGCAAAAAGTACCTTTTGAAGAACGAAAAAGTACCAAAAAGTCCCCTTTTATGGGTCCTCACTTAATCCGGGCCATACATACTTAATTACATGTTTTTAGGTTCAATATTGTAGAAATTGCAAAAAGTACCTTTTGAACAACGAAAAAATACCAAAAAGTCCCCTTTTATGGGTCCTCACTTAATCCGGGCCATACATACTTAATTACATGTTTCTAGGTTCAATATTGTAGAAATTGCAAAAAGTACCTTTTGAAAAACGAAAAAGTACCAAAAAGTCCCCTTGTATGGGTCCTCACTTTATCCGGACCATACATACTTAATTACATGTTTCTAGGTTCAATATTGTAGAAATTGCAAAAAGTACCTTTTGAAGAACGAAAAAGTACCAAAAAGTCCCCTTTTATGGGTCCTCACTTAATCCGGGCCATACATACTTAATTAAATGTTTCTAGGTTCAATAATGTAGAAATTGCAAAAAGTACCTTTTGAACAACGAAAAAGTCCCCTTTTATGGGTCCTCACTTAATCCGGGCCATACATACTTAATTACATGTTTCTAGGTTCAATATTGTAGAAATTGCAAAAAGTACCTTTTGAAAAACGAAAAAGTACCAAAAACTCCCCTTGTTTGGGTCCTCACTTAATCCGGGCCATGTATACTTAATTTCATGTTTCTAGGTTCAATATTATAGAAATTTCAAAAAATATTATAGGTTCTCACTTAATCCAGGCTCTACATACTTAATTTCATATTTCTAGCCAATAACAAAACATTAGTGCTGCTCTCGCTCTGCTACTCTTGCTCTGCTGCTCTTGCTCTGCTTTGCTTTTATAAACAAATTACAATAACAATATTTACCGTATTGTTATGTATTTTGTTTTTGTTTTTTGCAGTTTCTGTCTGAGCATGAATAAAAAATCTAAATTTTATATGAAATTTTCAGAGGTTGTCTCGGTTTTTTGCTCATATCTCCGTTATTTATGGACCGATTTTGCTGATTTTAAATAGCGTTCTTGCCGGTCGTATGTCTGATAGAATTATGGAAGATTCGGATCTCGCAGATATCTGGGGTCTTCTAAAAACTGATTTCAACAAACATACAGACAGACAGACGGACAGACAGACGGACATGGCTTAATCATCTCCGCTACCTATAAGGATCCAGAATATATATACTTTATAGGGTCGGAAAATTATATTATAGAAATTACAAACGGAATGACAAACTTATATATACCCTTCTCACGAAGGTGAAGGGTATAATAAACCGTCGAACAATTTTAGGATATAATTACCAAAACATTAAAATATTTATATGTTTTTGTGTATAAACAATTAAATTTAGGTATAATTGTGATTTTTTCTATATGCACATTTATATATTTATTAAGGAACATACGCCTTATCCTCCTTTAATGCTGAAAATAAAATTTTGTAAAAAGAGAATGAGGTGTACTTCAAAGAAAACATTTGAAAATTCGAAAATAAAAATTTATTCATTACTTTACATATTTTTCTAAAAAGTTTAATGACATAGAAAAGGTATACATAGAACTGAAACTGAGAATGACAAAACCTAAATCTTGAGAATGTATTAGTTGAAAAATATGTTACCCAACAAACACAAACTCTTTCGTTTAAAAAGTTTTTATATTTTTGTTTGACATTATATTTCGATATTTTATGAAATAATGTTTTGAATTAGCCATTTTTATTCAATATCAGTTGACCAATGTAAGAAACATCTTCTTTAAAAATTATTCTTAATTTTAAATAAACTCTTTGTGTTTGCTGGGTTGAGTCAATATTGACACTTAAAAATTATATTAAAAAAATAAAAACGATTGAAAAATTTGTTTTTTTCTGAAAATGTTTTCAATAATTTTATAGGAAAAACATAACTTTTAGCAGTGTTTATTACAGCAGCAGGGGCTATTTTGCCAAAGGAATTGTGCTAATGCTAAAATTAACGCTTGATATGAACGATTATTGTTAATTTCAAAGCAGCCCAAATGCAGTCAAAATACACCCTACACCACACTAATGGGAACGGAATTTTGTTTATGTCTTAAAGTTTGTAACACCTGCGTCGATGTAATGATGTAATCCGTCCATAAATTAGCCTATTGAACTTTTTTGTAAGCGGTTTATGCTATACAAGAATAGGGTATTTATAAAATTCGACTCAACAAATTTTATATATGCGAAATTTTGACTATATATTGTTATAATGGGTAGTACGTTCATTAATTAAGCAAACATCAATCTCTTGAATATAACTTCTACATTAAAAAATACTAAATAACTTATTGCTACTTCTCGCAATGGGGTAGGGTATGATGAATTCGGATACATTATGTACTTTCGTATTTTTGTTATTTTATTTAAACAAAAATAAAAATACTCATACAATTCTATTAAATTCACACAGAACCTGTGAGAGAGTAATATTTCTTACTCTCAGTAACACTTCTATTTATTTTTCTATGCTATAAACTTTATACAATTTCACCGAAATGGTTTTTTCTGTTTTTCAAAATTCGTTTTGTTTTGTATTTTATTTTAATATTTTAAACTCTATTTTCCCAGGTTTTCTGGGAAAATAGAGTTTAAAATATGCTGATGTATATAATATGTACATCAGCATACGCGTAATTTCTTTAGCTTTACAATGATATATAACATTTAATGGTTTCATTTTGTTATTAATAAAATTTTCCGGTTTAACTGAAATATTAACACAATTTTTCCCAAACATCTACTTATTACTTAGGCTTGTTTTGCAAATAACAGTTTCTATCTTATTGTTTACATTTCGATTACTATTACTGTTACACAAAAATTTCTAATATGCCGTTAAAAGCATCCTTCAAGGACCTTTCTTATGATACCAAAATTTTATAACTTTCCTTTGGAAAAAATATGAAAAAATCATAAAATCTTTAAAAAAGCACATTTTTATTGACCCCAGAACAAAAATTTTGAGAAACGCTATCTTATAATGAAATGGATTTTAATTTTAGTTGGTAACATCGACACCTATTTTTTTCTCTATACGAACGCGGTCACCCTAATGTACATATGTATGTATATGTTTGTTTGCCTGTTGTGGTCCGCTGGGCAGTTCGACCCAGTGCTATCGAGAAGCAAAAGCGTCTGGTGGTTTTATCGCTTTGGTGCCCTTACCGACAATACATCATCACTGTCGGAGAAGCATCCAAATCGTTATTTACCGATCCCTGACACCGGCGACTATACTCCAGCCTAAAGCGGGAACGTATCGTTATAATGTTGTGAATTCTCCCTGACCACCTCCCTGAATTTTAGTCAAACGTATATCAAATTTGTTTTATTATTTGGCGTTAACGATTTCGCCTTACTTAGTGTATCCTATTCAAGGCGATTATAACACTTTTTATACCCTACACCACTATAGTGGGCTGCTGATGTTTGTAACACAAAATATTGGTCCTAGACCCACCTTAAAGTATACCAATCGGCTCAGAATCACTTTCTGAGTTGGCTGTCTGTCTGTTTCTTTTTTCAAGGACGAACGCTATTGAAAATGGTTGAAATCGGTCCTTTATTTCGATACCCCCCGAATCGGGCCTTTAGGATTATAATTACGTTAAATGTTCTATTATGTTAACAAAAATGACATTACTGATTTTTATAGTAATCGGATCTCATTTGACACCAGCTCAATAATACGTAAAAATATTCCACAATACGGTTAAAAAACAAATTAAATGCTTTATTTTTTTAAAATTATCCACTTTTTTAACATACGGACTAGTATAGGGTATCATATAGTCGGCAATGTGCGACTATACTTTCATACTTGTTCAGAATTGAATTTGTCAACTTTGAAGTACATACATACAAACATATATATTTATTTTTTTGAAATTTACTATTAACAACTTATAAATGCATCGTTGGTTTTTCGCAGATGATGAGATAGTGTGCAAAGATCTAACACCACCATCCAGTCCTACTGAAACGCCGAAAACTTCTTCGTCATCGTCTCTTTTAGAAACAGAATGGATATTTAAAGTCAAGTTCAACAGGGAACTATGTTCAAATGAAACATTGGCAATTTCAGGAAACTGTGCCATTTTAGGCAATTGGAACGTTCAACATTCTGTGCCCCTTAGTAGACATGAAAATTCATTATATTGGACATTAACAGTAAATTTACCTCTAAAATATGACATACATTATAGATATTTAGTGTGTGCTTTAAACGCCAGAGGACAAAGAATTGTACGTTTTTGGGAGACACACTGTGAAGCTCGTTTGATAAGTCGTCATCAGAAGCAAGATATTGAGTCTTTAGAATGTGAAACTTTTGGCATTTATAAAGATAAAATAAAACTTGAACGTGGTTGGATTAATCCTTACAGTACAATTGTTCAGTTTAAATTTTATCAAAATCCTTTTGTTTTAAAGCATATTATAAGTTCACCGTTATATATAAAGATTACTCCATTAAAAATTAAAGATCAAGAGAAATGTGAGGTTAAATCATTACTAGAAACTGAATCACTTATAGAGAGTTTAGATAAAAATCAAACACAAACATTTGCATATTGTGAAGTTGCCTCACTACAAGATAAGAATGGAGAATTTATCAAACAATCTAAATATGGCACCCGTTGTGGATGTGATGACATAATAATATTTAATCTGACATTGGGAGATATAGAGCACACTGCTTATCAATTGGATTTGTTTAATTATACTTCAAAATCCGCCCCCGATGTACCACCACATCATTTTGGCTATCAAAATGTTTTGCCTCAAGATATGAAGAGTTCAGAAGGTACACTAAACTTAGCAATAATGTGCGGCACTAAACATCGTCCTATTGGTTCCATGAAGTGTGATTATTTAATGGTGAGACCCATGCTATCTAATGATTTCAATATGGAGAAGACTTTTCAACGTCACTGGAATATTAAACATGAGGGAATATTTGTTGGTCACAGGGGTTGTGGAAGAAGTTATTGGTTTCAAAATAATATTCTCAGAGAAAACACCATTAATTCATTTAACTTGGCATTTGAACATGGAGCAGACATGGTTGAATTTGATGTACAACTAACTAAAGATATGATTCCAATAGTTTATCATGATTTTCAGTTGTATATATCGAAAAATCTTGATATTGATCAACAGGAATACGATGTTATGCATTTGCCCTTAACTCCTAAAGAAATAGATTCCCTCAAAATATTAAGAAAAAATACCGAAAATTTAGAAGGTATATCTGTCAGTAAATTTACTCTAGATCAATTAAAGCGTGTTAAAGTCTATGAACAAGCAAAAGATAATGTAACCGGAACTAGTTGTAGTTTAAATATAAAAGACAATCGACCATTTATGACACTTGAAAGAGTTCTAACACAAGTTAATAATAAAATTGGTTACATTATAGAAATCAAATGGCCTCAAAAGTTAGCAGATGGCATTTTAGCGGATTTCGATAAAAATGAGTACGTAGATAGGATTCTTCAAGTTGTCCTACAGAAAGCAGGTTCCCGACGTATCGTTTTCTCATCATTTGATGCTGATATTTGCACCATGGTACGATTAAAACAGAATCTTTATCCGATATTATTAATGATCCGCGACAATTTAAATAAAAACAGATATTTGGATCCACGTAGTACTTCCATACCTAGTGGTACTTATTTTGCCAATGCCATGGAGTTATTAGGGATTATTATCAATTCAGCAGATATTTTTGAAACGCCCGGAAAAGTGTCGGATATACATGAACGAGATCTTTGTGTATTTAGTTGGGGAGAAGAAAACCGTAACGAAAAGACACGTAAATATCTGAAAACATTAGGTGTAGATGGTATTATATGCGATCGCATAAATCATTGTTTGGAACCTGTGGATTTGAAGCAAAATATTTTTATTATCGATCTGATTGATAAAATTTCAGAAAATAGAAATATATGCTCTGCTTAAAATTGTTTAAAAATGTATGTAAATTTTGTAAAAATTATTAAAAATAAAATTCAAGTTTCTAAACTTTAATTATTTTTTTAATGACATTTATCGGTGTCTAAATTCATTTCGCCAACGGTATTTAAGCAATATCAGTATTTTGACTTATTTCGGTAACGGTATCATTGTAATATTGGTATTTTAATCTATGTCGTTATTGGTGCTAAACGGCTTTTTTGACTGAATAGAATAAAAGGTAAGAGTATTTTAGAATTTCGGTGAAGGTTTTTAGACTCAGTAGACCTGAAAAAGTTTTAAAGTGGCAACAATAGTTTAGCGGTTGCCAACCTCGCGAACAAAATTTTAGACAAATCGGAGAATTACACTATTAGTTCTTTTTTTAATATGTATATCCAAACTTAAATTTATATTGCGAAAATATATTTGATTCAGAATGGAAATTAAATTTTTGCAGCATATTTTTGTTTATTCAAATATGCTGTCTCCAAAGATTTAGATTTAGATATGTTTAAAGACCCAGCAAAAAAATGCGAAGAATGTACTTCCAAAAGAATAACATTTATTACCACTTCAAAAGTAGCGCTTTTCTTTAGAAGTAATGTTTATTGACTTCCAAAGAAGCGAAAAAATCCATTTTATATTTGTGATTTTTTTTGTCAAATGTGAAATGTAATTTAGGATTAGACAAACTATTGAACACTTTTTTCACAGGGAACTAGCACTGGGTGAATTTTTTACCTTCTGTATAAGTGATGTTTTTTGACTTCCAAAGAAGCGAAAAGAATCCTTTTTTTAATATTTTTTTGTACTGAAATTTTTTGAATTAAACCAATTTTATTTTGGAGTTATTTGATAAATACGTGTAATATATTTATTTATGTTAATATTATTTAAATCAAATTAGTTGTATTATATAATAATACAATTTAACTTCCAAAAAAATAACATAAAAATTACTTCCTGAGAATGACATCAGATGTAGTGAATTCGGAATCAAATGAAAAGGACATCCCTCCTATGATAAGCCTGTGATAAAATCATAACTTCTTCAGGCCTTTTTCAGTACTTCCATTTCTTTTTCCACTTCTTTTTCGCTTCTTTGGAAGTTATTTTTTTGCTGGAGAGCCTTGGTTAGTGTAGGGCTCATGACACGACTTATACCAAATCACAATATAGACAATGTGTTATTGTAGAACTAACACCCCATTATATGCCTATAGTTCTCTAGCGCCCAGCACCGTTAGTAGGTTGTGTGAGGACAAAGAAGATCTTGAACACCAAGTCTGAGCAGGAAATGGCTAGAACAAGCCATTTCCTGCTCATGATGATTTAGGAGATGTAGCTAGGTGTTGTATAAGAGACATTCTAGGATTTGTTAGAGGAGGGGATTGAATATTTAGGTGTCGGAACTCACAGAATTCCCCACCAATAATAACAACATTATTTCTCTTACACACAGAAAACAGATCGATGGGAAATCGGTTACCATGATAAATATTTAGTTAAACTAATTAAAATTGTATCGCTGTTATTGAAAAACTGTATACTTAACTGATTTTCTATATTCAGTATTAAAAAACAATAATACTAATCGAATTGTGGTTTAACAATTTCTAAATCAATAATTTGAACTGAATTGTATCGGTTATTAAATTCATTTGGCAATTCAGTAAATGCAGCCGACTTTTATTTAGGATTAAAACGTAAGAACATCAAATATTAGTCGCTACAACCGAAAAACAGTAGAAAGTAAAAAATATTGAGCACTGCAACCAATTATCAATTGAAGTAATTATTTAAAATTTAATTACGGTTAAAGGAACCAAATTCGATGTTCAGAACCGATTAATTGGTAATTATAGTTGACGTACTTATACAAAAATAAATAAAATAAAACGAATTTATAATATAAAAAACCTAATTACATTTGAGGATAAGTTAATGCAGAAATTTGGATAAAAAAAGGTAATGTTTGGTGTATTTTATATCTTATAATCTATTTTGTGTTACTTTTCTATAATTTTTAATAATTTTACAGCAGCGGAAAGGCGTGGAAAGATAGTGTTCCTTTGAAAATGTTGAGCAGAATCAAGAGCAAAATCGCTATTTATTACCATGAAAATCTCAAAGCAAAAGGGGAGAAGTTATTTTATATTTATACGCTTTGTAAGTTTATACATATTTATATTTTATTGTAAATACTTTACACAAAATAAATATATTTTCAAATACACATAATCCACAAATTGTTTTTCTATAAAAAATATTTCAGTTGCTAATACCAATAATTTCAATCCAGATTACCAAATAATAATTAAAAATTTTTGTGTACACCATATATTCAGTAATACTAACCGAATTATACAATAATTACAATCGAATTTTGGGATAGTTGTTAGAACCGACTGAATTCGATTGGAAACAAATTCGGCTATCACAACGAATCTGTTTTCTCTGTGTAGGATAGGAATTCATTTATTTTCACATTAATCTCAACGGCTTTTCTATATTCTTTCTGTTTATTTTTTTGTTCCATCTTAAAGGGAATCACAGTGGATTATCTTGGATCTTCGAGTGAATGTATATCGTTCTTAGTAGAGTATAAGTTAAGGTTACACAGACTTTACGATTTGAAAATTAACCAAATCGGTCAATATGTAACTAAGAAGTGATCGACAATCGTGATTTAACTAAACTAAATAAAGTTATGTATATTCGACACACTTGAGTATAACACTCATAATTATGCGAATATGATTCACCTTCTTTTAAATTTCCAAAACCTTTCAAGCTATGTCGGTTCGTAAGTTCGTATGTTTAATAAAATACATTTTCGGAAAAGCTCAGATATTTTTGGTATTAAATTTGTCAATTATTCTTCCAATTTGTTCTGTAATTCGAGAATTAGTTTTACAAATTATATTTTTTCCAAACGTCCATAATAGAATTTCACATAAAGATCGCAATGGAAAAAATTTCAATAGGAATATGTTTTGTATATATATTTTTTTCGGATCTGTTTATAACTAGCTCCCATTCAAGAAACACTTTCAAAATTACTTTAACCCAAAGAATTCAATTCTGTGGTTACAAAATAGATTCGTCATAACTAAATATTTCACTATAACTTGTTTTTTTTAATTATTTTATAATGATGTCTTGAACTATAATTTAACACTTGAATGAATACCATCTTCAGTGCATGTTCTAAAACTGTTTTATTTTTCATATAAAAACATAATTATTTCATTATTTTTCAATTAGTTAGAATTGTTAATGGATCTGGAACACAACTACCAAACGTTAAATTAATTATTTTAGAATGTCAAATTTACAATTTTTAACATTTTTCTGCTTATTTACATTCTCATGGGCCAATTCATCCTTAAGTCCAAATGCTGGTCCAAGAATATTTCAAATGAATCTTGAGACATGTAAAGAGGAAGTTGGGGCAACAACAGCTGATATACAGGATTTATTGAATAGACAACCACCATCTACAGTAACGGGGAAATGTTTTCGTTCCTGTCTTATGAAAAAATATAAAGTTGTAAGTATTTACGTTATTTTTAAAAAAATTTCACTGAAAAATTACGGTTGTTAAATAAATTATTTTTTTTTGTATAAATTAAAAATAAAACAGATGGACTCTGATGGAAAATTTGATAAAATGGCTGCTTTAGAGGAGGCCCGAAAATTAACCAATGGAGATGTTAGCAAAATGCAATTAGTCCAGTCTTTGCTAAACGCATGCAGTGAAATTGAAGTTTCTTCTGATGATTGTGAGGCAGCAGCCGAGTATGGTCACTGTTTTAGGGAACAACTCAAAGTTTTTGGATTACCACAACATTAATACAAAAAAGAAAATTCCAGAATATATGTATAATTGATAAACCGTAAATAAAGAGTTAAGTGTTTTATAATGTCAAACCTGGGGCCGAATTAACGCGCTCGAATCAAAATATTCTAGGCTCAAAGCTCGATAATAAATGCCAATTTACACGGTCATGAATACAGTTTTTCGGTCTGAAGCAGAATTTTCGAGAAAAATAATTTATTTTATTCATGGTCATTGTGACCTATGACCTGTCTATATCAAACAATAACTGATTTTTGTAACTTAGCTTTTACATTTTCCATTTAATTGCGTTAATGTAATGGGAGACATTCCCTATTTGAAAGTGTTAACTGTGAGTAATGACTAATGAATTTATAATAAGAGCAAAGAACCTAAAAACTGAGTTATATTTAGATTTCTTTCGAAAAATCCTTAATGTCACTATGAAACAAACTCTAGCAATTTGTTTTTTGTTTATTGTTATTGATATTGTTGTTGTTATTGTTTTTGTTATTGTTGTATTTATTTTTAATCATGGAAAAATATTTTAAATTTATACTTGTTTACTTCATATTTTATGCACCATTTCCATTTTAATCTTTCTACGAAGAGTTTGGTTTGTTGGTTGGATTTTCTGTTGTTGTTTTTGTTTTTATATGTACGTTCATTCTCATCTTGAGTAAAAATTAAACTCTCATAAATCACTTCCTAGATGCGTGATTAATATGAAAAAAAATTATAAAAATAGTATTTTTTATATTTTTAAAGAAAACAAAATAAAATAGCAATAACAACAACAACTACGAAAATGTTTTATTTAATCTTATTCTCTTGAGGAATCCCTGACAAAACTGACTGTTAAAAAAGCGTAAACAAATTATTTCGTTTGCAACGAAACAGACAGTCAATATCAGATGCACATACATACACATATACACTCATACTTAAATGCATCCATCTTTAAAAGTATGTCTAGTCGATCACAACGACTGTTGTATGCACTTTGGATTTGACAAAATGATGTACCCAACACAAATTTTTAGACCTAGTGTTTTATTTACTAATACGGTTTACTCCTTATGTTGATGTGCAGTGTAATATATCGATGATGAAGCGAACAACTGAATTTAAATTGGTGTAAACGTACCCTTATAGAATATAAAAGGATGCACATTAATTTTGTTATTTTACGGTTTGTTACAATAAAGTCAGCTACCGTTTCGACATTCAGCTAAAGCTGGATTTTCACGATCACACAAGTAATATGATCTGTCAAAATTTTGTGTAGAATAGTACGGATGGGTTCGCCTAAACGCAATATGTAATAAAACCATCACACATTGAGAGAGAATACGGATGGCAAATTTGTATGGCTCTCTTCATTTTTTGAAATGATTTAAAAAACAAGCAGGTCGCATTAGATCAGGGATGTATTTTTATGTAAACACATACAAAACAAGTGAATCAGCTGTTTCCATCTTTCTTTGTTTTTGTTTTATACCAATCGTGTAAACAGAAAAAATATAAATCATACGACTTTTATTCTCTTTTTTGTTAAACGGATGGAATATCATTTTACTTTGTCATTAGACTTTACGTACGTAAAGTGTGATCGTGTGAAGTGTTCTTAATGGCGACTGTATCTTAGCGTTAACTGTAACAAAATAACTGTATTTTTGGTTAAAATACGAAAGATATTCGGTAATAGTAGACCCCCATTTTACAGATCATACCGATACCAATGACAGGTTAATATACACAAAACCGAACAAGTTTCGTCGAAGTACAATTCATTAAGTGCGCGTTCGTTTCCCAGACAATTATTTTGCCGTGAACGCACTTTTATTAGACCTACATATGACCAATTATGAACCAATTGTGTTCGAATTGGGTACCACTGTATTGTGAGGAAATAAAAGTAATTTCCGTTTCATTTCATCACCAACATTTTAAGTGTTGTAAGCATAAGTTACTACAGAATGGGCCCAACTTGTTGTTAATGGTAATGGTTACTTTTATTTTAAAATATTTCTACAACTTAAATTTATTTCAAAAAATGGCTTTATAACTATGTTAAAGAACGGTCTTGTAGAACTTTAAAGTTATATTACTGATCGTAAGGAGTATTTAGGACCTTTATATCCATGCACACTAAACATAGATCGAACCATAAAATTCTGAACCGATTTACACCATAGTGTTACAAACATCAACATAAACACTATAGGGGCGTAGGGTATAAACTGATTAATATAAAAATATAACATGAATCTATTTATCTAATTTTGTACATAAATATACATACGTATATGAAAAGAGTATTTCGCAAAGGACAAGTACTGGTACAAAACTAATCCAAATATTTTGAAAAACATGCTCCATTTAAAATAGTGATGTCCTAGGTGTGGGCCACGAAATCCATCCATGCATCAGAATAATCCTAAATCTACTCTCCTGGTATAATTATGGAAGCACATGATTCGCAACATAGACCCATGATGTGGAGGCTATGGAACATGTTGTGTAAAAAAGTAAACATGATCCATACCTGTGTTACAAAGAACTACTAAATGGATCATATACTCCAATAATTTTTGCAGTACATATATTTAAATATGTACATAGATACAGAATATGTATTTGTTAGTCATAATATTAAAATAAATTTTTATTAATTAAAAAAATTCGGAAAGTAAATATTTACGTTCTCCTGGCTTCTTAAGCAAATTAAGTAGTTCATTACACAAATTATAATATATTAAATAAATAAGATTAACAATTATTTATTTTATATATGTACATATAGTATGTATGTGTGTATAAGGTCTTAGCTTTAAATATGAATCAAATAAAGTACAATAATTATAAAAATGTATAAGTACACAATTCTTAGAAATGCACAGAGATATACACTATACGAAAATCGTTTAAATGCTCAAATAGCTTTGTTTTATATATGGAGGATATCATGTCAAGTGAACTTTTGAAACCGATATTTTCCAACCGGAATGATGGTCCTACTGGATAGTAATTTAGATAGGTACAATCAATTGAAGCAAAATTTTTCTAAGAGAAATAGGTAATAAGTTATATAGATAATAAGAAACACAAGTTTAACAACTCTGAGAGTTCTTGGCCGATCTTATTGAAAGAACATCGGTTTCAAAAGTTATGTCATTTAAACACAAATTCTATAATATCCCTTTCTAAAGATTTAAACTAAAACTGTGCTGGGTGTTGGCCTCTGTAATTTAGAGTTTATCGGCTTGAGATAATTTTCCAAAATCCGGTTTTCACAAATGGAAAGTGCTTTAAGTCAAAAACAAATTGGGCAAAATCATTATCAGAAGACAAATACACATGAATTCAAGCATCATCTTTATAATTATAGCTTGTGCATTTAAATAATTATCGTACAGTGTATACTTGCATATAAATACATAGCTTGAGAATTAAAAAAAAATGATTTAATTGTTGTTTCTGTTTTGTTTATTCTAATTGTAAACAATTTTTTGTTTTTAGTTTATGGATCATATCAAAGCCTAGATTATTATTATTATTTATTTATATATTTTGCAGTCATAAATGACCTGAATTCTAAAAACAAAACTTCAAGCCCCAGTATTCTAAATATTGTATATATTTCTTCTAACTAAAACAACTGGGTTTTTCAGATAAATCTTTCAATTGTATTGAAACAGAATTCTTTTATGTTAAAATTACTAGTTAAATAAAGTGGGGTTTTTGCCACTAGAATAGAAAAATTACTATTAATTTTACTGTAATTTGGCCCCTGAATATGTTTGCCTTGACCTTTTGAACTAAACAAATCTGAATTTTAATATTTTAGGTAAGATAATATGAAAGCATACCTTTATCATCACACTGGCCCTACAAAAACTCGGCTGGTAGATTTTAGTGCTTTGCTTTATTACCCTTTATAGGACCTAGTGGATTGTCTCATACTTTCAACATTTTCAGACTAAATTTTACGCCATCGATTTAGAATCTTGAGAAAAATGTGATCATAAAATATATTAAATAATGTCGACTAACATCGAGTTAATATAAGTTTCAGGATGTTTAAAATCGGAAAACCACTTAGAATAGGCTACACTAATGTTCTCAGATGTGCTTCGATATGGTGTCGAGAAGAATTTGATTCTCAAGAAGTCGACTATTTATATATTTATCTCTATCTATCAAGACCCTTAACTCCAACATAAGAATATGTCTTTCTCTTTAATTGAAATTAACAGATCGTTATATAACTAAACTTTATCTCAAAAGGATATCCATATTTCATCGGCAAAATCGATGAATAAACGAATGAGAAATGATAACACTGATAATCCACATTTTCCATAAGGATTTGACACTGGAAAAATAGATTGTATGTGGTCGCATGACATGATATCCATACATATTGTTATGTAACATCAAGTATAATAACGGATCTAAAAAGGGAATCCTAATTGCATCATATGTATCAAGAGTTAGAGATGCTCTATCCTTACTTATTTATAAACCTAAACCGTATCTATGACACTTTCATAGTTTCCATGGACATAAAACCACTTTTATTGGTGTCATAATATCCAAGAATCTATTCAGGAACATACTACATATTAGCTCTTTCGAATAAAGCTTTGATAATGTGGGTCTAGGTCATTTTTTCAGAGAACACTAAATACTTTGAGAGAAACATTTCTTCGTTGTGGGTAGGGTATACCTAATGAATTGAGACGGAATAAAATGTAAACAAATCCAGTGATGCATAGATGAAATGGGAGAGATCATTTAATTCATCGTTCATTGCTACAAATTAAATTCCCAAATGAAATGTTTTTTTTTCAGTTCGGACGTTGTTTGAGTATGAGAGAGTGTAGAGTGATATTATTTGCAGTTGTAGAAGCTTTGATTGATCAATAACAATTCCTACCGAGTTTCACAGCAGACGGCAATTCAACGTGATTAAGTCGTGATCTAGTTCTTATTAACGAAAATAACAACAATGTTATCGATATTTGTTAAATTATTTTTAGCACGCGCCATGCCATGCTAAGCCAAGCCCAGTCAGCCAACTTTACTGATTGAACGGTCGGTCCCATCATTTATATTTATTTATTCACTCGTATTCATATCTGGCTGGCAGAATTGGAATTTCTACTACTACTACTGCGATAGCACGGTGAGTACAGACGTTAAAAAAACAGCTGCATTTCAACGGTTCGGCAGACAAGAGGAGTAAGTGCGAGAGTGTTTATACGTATAAATGTATTTCTCTCATCTATGTGCAGTATTGTGTTGTTTTCTTTGCATAGACCAAAGTCTAGTGATGCCATTGATACTCGGCATAGAATTGAATGGTGTAGATTTGGTTTAAATGTTTGTATTTTATTTTTGTCATCATCCTGCCTGCAGTCTATAGTCGATCAAATCAATAAATGTTGTGCACTTAATTCTGTTCCAATTCCTTTCTCTTTTTGTCCATTTAGTGGAGTGGAGTTTTCAATAAATCTGACTGTAACTTTAGTTGATTGTTTGAAATACAATGTTGCTAATTGTTATCATTTATTTATTATTGTTGTTGATATTTTTTAATATTCCCTTTTGGATTGGTTTGTTGATCTGTTCGCATAAAGTTTAATTATAGTTTTAGCATCTTGGATGTTGTTTATTTTATACTTTTGTTTTTGGTTTTTATTGCGTAGTGGGTCAGGATGAAATGGCACGGAGGCAAGGAAAAGAAGAAGGCTCTGAAGTTTGATTTATTTTTGTTTTTATTTTCTCTATAAAAATGATTGACACTTGCGGCTGTTTGGCGCCATTTCTTCAAGTCTGTTGCAATAACAACAGTTACATGCAACTAAAAACGTCTGCTTTAATTAATCGAGAATTTTATAGATTATTTTGAAATGAAAACAAAACGCAATTACATTTGCTTAAAAAAAAAACAATCACATTTTCACTTTTTAATAAATAAATCTTGAAATCTATTTATGGTAATATTTTTATTGTATATATGTACATATATGTATATGTATGTATGTGTCCGACAGGCCGTTCTTTAGAATATAAAACTATAATACCTAAGACTGTACCTTCAACATCAATAGCCTCTACTGGAAACGATGAGTACAAAAATTCTAAAAGCAAAGAGGTTGCCACTAGCTCGATGGAAGAAATTGGGAAGATGCCGATTGAAAGGGTAGATACAAAAAGCATCGACAAGGACACCAAAATACCGTTATAGCCGTTGCCCTCAGAATTATTAGCCTTAATTTAAACAAGTATGAATGTATAGTCGGACATTGCCGACTATATAACACCCTACACCAGTCAGTATGTTAAAAAAGTTGATAATTTTAAAAATAAAGCATTTAATTTGTTCTTTAACCTATTGTGCAATATTTTTACGTATAATTGGCAAAAAAGAGATTTTCTACAAGAGGGCTCATAGGGGAGTAAGGGTAAATATGGGCCTATCCTTATAAGTTTTGCGAGAGGAATTTACGTCTACTTCAAAATTATTTATGTAGATTTTAATTGATTTATTAGAAATTATAAGTGAATTTTGACCTTCAAGACATTTTCTGAGGGGAGTTTGTATGGGGGCTAGGGTCAAATGAGGCCCGATCACTATAAAAATTAGTAGTGTCATTTATCGTTCAATAAAACTAAGTTTTGCAGATTTTTGTTTATATAATAGAACATTTAACGTAATTATGAGCCTAAAGGCCCTATTCGTGGGTACGGTTGTATGGGGGCTAGGCGAAATAATGGACCGATTTCAACGATTTTCAATAGCGTTCGTCCTTGAACCAAGAAAAGAGAATATGCCAAATTTCATCAAATTGCGACCTGTAGCGTGCACAAGGTTTACATGGACACACAGACAGACAGACGGACATAGCCAAATCGACTCAGAAAATGATTCTGAGCCAATTTGTATACATTAAGGTGGGTCTAGAAGCAATATTTTTAAATGTTACAAACATCAACACAAACGCATAATACCCTCCCCACTATATTGGTGTAGGGTATAAAAATTCTTTTTATCCGGCACAACAAGATATCGTCCGAGAACATGTTTCTCATACTACAGGAACTTTTACATTCTCCTATCAAAAGTGTTGTCAACATTGTTTGCAACGGTGCTGAAGAAATGGCGTAAAATAGCTTCATATGTTTATCTTAAGATGTGTCTCAAACGTCGGCTCTGATAAATCTGGATGAATAAGGGTAAAGTAAGAAACTTTAGATAAGTTTTAATTCCATTACTATGTAGCTTGGGGACCAAATGCCAGTTACATGGGACAAGCCCATATGTTATCATGTAACTATGACTTGATAACATTGAACTTTGATAATAAAGATACTTTCGGTAATAGAAAGTACAACTATATGTAAAGACGATATTATAAACAAAATTGATGATTGGAGAGTTTCGGAAAAGCACACTTTTGCAGACTATCGATACAATGTTCGGGCCCTTAAAAAACCGTTTAGGACACAATTTTTTTTAAGTGTCAAATGAAAGGCACTGCCTTAGTTGAATCGTCGGGGACAGCTATCCTCTAATCGATAACATTGCTAAAGGACTTGAAGATATGATATATCGGGTACCATATATTTTCCGATATTGGTTCTAAACTAGGGAAGAAATCGGGCCTCGGGTTCTATTCTGAAGACCCAAAGACAAAATTCCATTACCATTTAATTCATCACAGCACTTGACGGAAGTTCGACCGATTATGTTAAATCTATAGATAGTAAAAGCCTTAACCGAATACTCTCACAGAAGTAAGCTTTACATCACAGGTTTATCAGGCCTCTTGGCAGTAGCCGGCAACCAAATAGCGAATTTACTTTCATTAAAGGAAGCTGGAGATACTTAACTTGACTAACACAAAACCATTCAACAATTCATACGGGATTACGAATTTGGACAAGCAAATTCAGACGAATGTAGAATATGAGGATATGACAGTAACATTTTTGGGCACTTTCTTTGTGCCAAATTTATTGGGAGTGATATTATTCCGGATATGACATCTCTACCATTCTAGAAGTAAAGAATTTTTTAAAAAATTCCACAACATATTGTTATCATTAAAAAAAATTGTGGCAAATGTTAAAATTGAGCTGTGGTCGTATCACAAGCTATAAATAAAATATGCCAATCATGTTATAAAATATTTCCAAAATATTGTACATATATTTATTTTTTAGTAATACAAAATTAAAACACATTGAATATGTTACAAAAAAAAATACATTTGAATTTATTCTTAAAAACCCAGAGGATATCAATTTTTATACATATGTATATGTATTTAAAAGAATTACGTTACTGGCTGACACATCCCAAATGGCTGAACCTAGAATCGTAAAAAAGTAAAAAAAATGGGAAAGAATTAATTATGTATATTCAAACTCATTGAGCTAAATTTTATAAAATTTGAAAAAAAAAGTTGATTTACTTACACAGAAAAAACTGAAAATGAGTTTTAATTATCAAAATAATTGTATCAAACAAGTTTTGCACTTATAACCGAAATAATAATGATATCAATTACCAAATTTGTAAAATATATATATAAATATATATATATATATATATATATATATAT
This sequence comes from Lucilia cuprina, assembly GCF_022045245.1. Classification (NCBI taxonomy): domain Eukaryota; kingdom Metazoa; phylum Arthropoda; class Insecta; order Diptera; family Calliphoridae; genus Lucilia; species Lucilia cuprina. Next base: position 21,980,200 of record NC_060951.1, read on the forward strand.
ATATATATATATATATATATAATATATATAATATATATATATATATATATATATATATAATATATATATATATATATATATATAATATATATATATATTTTTTTTTTTTTTTTCTAAATAACGAATTAATCAGAACAATTAATGTCAATAATTTAGACAAGATTTAAAGTTGATTAATTCATTAATTGTATAAATTAAATATTTAATAAATATAAAATTGATTTGTTGTTAATTTATTAATCAAAAAAATGAAACTATTTGATAGAGAATTTTTTAAAAATCAATTAAGAAGGTGATTAAAACAATCAAATTATTAATCGATTACACACAACGTTAAAGGAATACTAGACCTTTAACAATGCGTTAGCATTTACAAAAATTATCACTTTACTGACACAATTTAACATATAAAGTGTTTCATAAATTGTAAAGAAACTTGAATATTATATGCCTAAAATTTTATTGACTATTATAAATGTTGCTAGCACAAAAATAAAATATTAAAAATAACACTTAAATAGAAAAGAAGGCCAGAAAAGTTTTTTCAATCAATTAAAAAATTAATTGAATTAATTAAAAATTTAATCAAAATTTTACACTTTAGTTTCAAAAAACGAGATAATTAAGACAAATAACAATTTGTTTAAATAAAAAATAAAGAAAATTAAAACATGTTAATTGAAAATAAACTACCGATAATTTTTTCTGTGTACACAAAATAAAATTGTATTTCTAAAATAATAATTTTTCAATTTTCTAAAATATGTAGCCTAGAATCATAAATTTGACTGAATAATATGTAAGTGGGGACTCTTTGGTACTTTTTAAATATTCAAGTGGTAACTTTTGGATTCTTTATAACGGGGAATCGGAATTTATAGTGAGATATTTTTTTTATTTTCTATTCGTTCCCTACTGAATTTACGTAATAATTTTGGGTACTATTAAACGAAATACATCTAGACCACTATGCCTGACTGTGACATAGAAAGTGCTTTAGAGTTTCACTATCCTCTCCAAATGCTCTACATTCGTTTGAATCCGCACTTCAAATTTTTTATAGATATGCTCGTAATCCTGTGTGTCCCCTCAGAATATGTACATCATCGTAACACATTATACTAACTGCAGACATACTAATTTTGAGGAGATTTTGTGTTTTATTCTCAACAGGTTCACACCATACGATCTTTGTGGTTCTACCCACCGTTTCATTATTCCAAGAAGCCTTATGGGGTTCTCTCACCCATATTTTTAATTCAACTTTCGTTATGTCGCGTTTGTTAGGTTAATTACCTCGAGCTCCCTTCTCTTTATCGCTTTTACATTCGGCCTTTCGTTGCCGACTACTCCCGAGTGACCCATATGATGTAAACCTTACCTTAATGTTTTACTATTATTTAAATAACTTTTAAACAAAACAAATGATTTGAAAACATTAAGCCAGATTCAATTAGATGCTAACTTGTTTCTCATCTAAATTATAATTAAAATTAGTGTTTATCTATTATCGATTATGTTTATCTATTTTCATTTGTGCATTTAAATAATCAGTAATGACCCTTATATGAGAGCTTTGACCAATTATGAACCCACCGGAAAATATTTTTACAGAGTGATTTATGCTGAATACTTTAGACACATTCATGTTATGATTTTAAGCGTAATAGTCCCTAGGTGAAACAATTACGTGTAATAAAATTCATCTAATTGTCTTTGTTATTTTCTGAGAATTGTTCCGGTTAATAATGAATATTATGAGTCTTTATTATTATATCATTAATTTCCTTTGCTGCAGATAGACCATTGGACTGACTTACGAATAAAGCTAAATCGATTTATTAAGTCTCAGTGTAAAACTTGTCAAAGGGTACACTAATGTTGGTGAAGGATATAATTAAATAGAGCTAGATCCGCTTCTATGTAGAGGTATCACCAAATTTTATAACAGGTTAATTTGTTTGACACTAATTATGTTTATAATTAAAAAAAAAAAAATAAAAGAAACAAGTAGGAAATTATAGTCTGGCATGGCCGACCTTATAATACCCTACACCATGACCATATTTTTAAAATTTTTATTTTTTATAAAGAAACTTTTACGTTGAATATTACCATAATTCCAAAATATTTAAGCAATTTATGATAAAAAACTAAAATTTCTAAATGAGGCTTTATATAGGTCAAATATGGACCGATATTCGGTAAATTTGGGAAAAGAATATATTTTTAAATAACAGTTAGTTTTGTTGAGTTTCATTGCGATTCAAATGGTTACAAGTCAATTTTAGACGTTTAAGACATTTTTTGAAGGGGGGTTTGTATGGGGGCTAGGGTCAAATAAGGGCCGATCTTTATGAAAATCTGCAGTGTCATTTATACTTATATAAAACTTATTTGTGCCAATTTTTAGAGAGATAATAGAATATTTGACGTAATTATGGCATAAAAAGTTCAAATCGGGAGGTACAGTTGTATGGGGGCTAGGTGAAATAATGGACCGACATGTCTTAATAGACTCAAAAAATGATTCTGAATCGATCGGTATACTTTAAGGTGGGTATATTTTAGTATGTTACAAACATCAGCACAAACGTATAATACCCTCCCCGCTATAGTGGTGCAGGGTATAAAAATTAAAAAATCAGAACTTCCCGCTCCAAACGGTAGAAACAAAAAACTGCTCCTAAGTATAGGTATCACCAAATTTTATCACAGGTTAATTAGATTGACATTATGTTTATTTTTCGTTAAAATGTTTTTGTTTTTAAAGTAAATAAAATAAATTCAACACTGATACTGTTTTCAATCAGCAGACTTATTTATTTACTTTTTGTTTATTTGAGAAAGTTCATTATAATTTCCCACGTTTTAATTTTTCATATTTTGTTGATCGTTAAAATCAATATACAACAATAACAAAATGACAAATCAATAACCGACCCTAGTGACTTGATCGAATATTTACTTCTTGGTGCATTCATCTTTCATACGTTCACTTCTTTGTGGAGTTTTGTCAGCAGACTGCGTTTTTTTCGTGACAAATTTGCGGTATTGTAATTGTAAAACAACCTAATAACGATTTATTTTTTGTACTGAATCGTTTTCAATAATAAGTCATTATTGTTTGAAAACGTTTCTTGATCTTTTTTTTCTTTTTGTTTTCTTTTTGTGAACCTTTTCAAATAGTCCCTCTTTCATTTTAGTTGCCGATATGTTTTGTATTATTTTTATTTTTTTGCGACTTTGTACAGCGTAGTGTCAATAAACGGTACTTTTTGTTTGTGATTTTTTTTTTACGAGTTAATGTCTCATAAATAGTCTTGTAGAATTGTCCGAGGTGATAAGCGAATCAGCAGCCAAAACATTTTTAAAGGAGTTCATTCTTTATTATAAGACAAACTGTTAAAATTATTTTATTTTGATCTTAACTCCAAACTAAGTCGTACAAATTATATATGTTTTAGAAGTTGAAGAGAAATGAACAGAGAGATTCGATCCCATTTGGGTTCAAGAATAAAGAATTATATCTACTTCTACACACGAATATTGGAAAACTTGCCTCAAGAACAAGGCAAGTCCCAGCGCGGTGGTATTTCTGTTTGTCGTGGCAAGTGCCTCTGCAGCTGCAAAAGCAGACCTTACTAATTCAAAAAATCAACTCCATCCTTGACTTCGGCCGACAAAAAGGTCTCCCAAATGCCCTGTGCAATTGTGGAATCAGTTGTGCTAGAGCAACTCTGCTCTAGCTGACGATCGGCAAACTCCAAGAACAACATTCATGCAGTAATCTGAAATTATTATTTATGGCGTGTCTATGAATGTCGTTGAAAGCTGCTGTATTCCCTTAAATATATTGCATACTCATAGATCCTTCCTGATATGCCTTGCGGAGCATCCAACTGTGTGAGGTTTAAGTTGGAATAAATCCCTCGTTGACATCCTAGGGAGAACTATTTAGTCAGCATTGCATTATATTCCTTGACTGGTAGGACCTTCGTTTGCTCGTGTAAGTGGTGCTTAGATTTTATGGTATGAATGATGATGGAATTCAGCAGGAACCAATTTAAAGAGTGCTGAACTTCTAACCCTTATTAGCCAACCAATCAACATTACATATTTGAAAAGTACACTTTATACATTTATAAAGTAATTTATTTTTCCGAAATGAACACAAACTAGAACAAAAGTCAATCTAGAGAAAACACCATAACTTGAATTAATTCCTTAAAATCTCTGATGGTGTGTTAATCATATGAACTGTCCATTTTTAAACATTGTTGCAATAAAAATAGCATCAACAAGTTATGAAGTAAGTGTACTCTTGTATCAACCACCTCATTTTCTTTCAGATTGGAAAATTTGAATACGCCTCAATAATCAACGTCAAGTCGGACTTATTTATGGTTTGTCAGTGTTCATCTCTATACTAAATGTAAATGTAATATTTAGGACTATGTCTTTAAAAATAGAATATTATTAAATCTTGGCTGGAGATCAATATACTAAATGTACATACGTTCACAAGTCTATATAATTCCATTGAATTTTTGTGCACGTAGACTTCATGTCCGCATTGAAAATGTAAATAAATTTCGAGTTTATCTGTGTACATTTTATCAGTGCCAGAAATGGAGTAATGTACGAACCTGAGTACCGAGTTATTTATTCTACTAAAGTATTGTTAAAATTGATAATTCAGGGGTTATTCTATTTCAATGTACTTTAAGGATACTCGATTTGTATGGAACACGTTGAAAAACGTTATACGACAAGAAGAATTTTGAATTATAAATATTCAGCAACAATGACAATGCATTCATTCGCAATACCTTAAATATTCACTAAGACAACTTAGTCGTTAAAGTACTAACAGTGGTCTCAGTGCTAAATCTGAAAAAAATAAACTTGTTCTGAAAATATACAAGATTTCTTCCTTAATTGCCGATTCTAAGTTATCATGGAATCTAAATATCTAAGCTAGAGCCCGTAATGTATCTATCGCGATGTATGCATTTAGAAAACCCATAGGTAAGAATTGTGAAATGGTTTTTCGACATGGTCATAAAGCCTATTCTGATGCATGAAACACTCGTCTGCAGCGATACAAACCGATGTAATATGATCGACGGCGCATCTCATCGGTCGGCGGCTTAATTTAGATAATATTGGCGGCAGCTGAATTGTCGGCTCAATTTAACTTTTTCTTAAGAAATAGTCTGTTTAAACGGAAAACTGTCTCTTTATAAGGTATTTGTAAAAAATGGACATTATTTTAGAAGTTCTTACTATTTTAATATTAGCATAATATTGTGTGGCAACTCTTTCTGAAATACATGTGCGATTCTTATTTTATCAAGGTATACGTTAAATCCGGCTTAAACTTTTGAGCCAAAAAAAAGTCGGCGGCGGCTTGCAAAATATTACCGACCTGTCCGGCTTGTGTCTCCACTCGTCTGATAGAATGCTTTCGAAAAATCCAACTATTGCATTAGTTTATACATTGGCTTTAAACATAGTGCCCTGTCTGGATAGGGTTTAAAAGCCAAACCGTATCGTATTGCATCTGCCAAATTTCAAACACATTATCAAAAATATCGATCATTGATAACCCACTATCCTTCGTGACAAAGTCTTCAAACAAACATTGAAGCACTGAAATTTACACTCATGGTTCTACGTATTCAACGATTGTGGGCGATACTGACAAAAGCTTCACAGTTAAGATATCGAATGATTCATTTTTCTCAGAGGATGGAGCACTTGATATCTACGCTGATTGTTCCAAGTTTTCACCATTATAATAAAGCGGTTTGTTTCAAGTTACATTATTATTGCAGATTCCTACACGCTTAAATCTCCATCTCTATAAAAACGGCTGTGAACTGGATATGGTACTAAAGGATATACAATGGAAATATCCGAATTTGTACTTGCAGTAAATTTTTATCTGGTGTCTTCACGTTATCCAGATTCGTTCACGAATGTCAGGCATCTCTTAGCGAGATAGCTAACCATTCATGGCTAGAACTGCTCTGGTGTGAGTCGAACATAACCTAAACTTTGCAAGTTTTTGCCTTAAATAAATTCGTATTTAATTCGTAAAATTTGCTGATATTATGTATGTACCTATATGTTTAGTTTACTTAAATGTTCTTGACCGTTATTAATTTCTTCATCGTGGACAATATTTTTATGTAAATCAGCAAACTCGTGAAAAGCATACAACTTAATCTCAATTAATTTATTTATGTAAGAATGCGTAAATTGTTACTTGTTAGTTACTAAGTAAAACAACGATAATATTATTTTTCGTTAAATATTTCATAATCATAAACTTATTTTTTTCTTTTTATAGCTTTTTCATAATTATGCTTCATGTGAGATAGAATAATGAATTTTTAAAATAAGAGACAGAGTAAGTGTCTAACCGCATGAACCCCAATACGTTTTCCATAATTGATAATCAACATGTGAACAGGCAGCAATTGATCAATAGATTTGATTGATCAAATTAAACCAAATAAAATAAAATAAATGGAACGTAAATTTAATCGGAACGGGGCTGTCATCTAGTGAATCAGTTGTATAACGTAAACACAATCACATTTGAAATTTGTCTATGTTTAAAAAAAATATGAAACATACGTACACACTTACATATATGAGCCTCTAGTGTGAACACAAAATGAATTGATTGGGTGTATAAAACTGATACTACCAACACAATAGCAATAAAATAAATTAATGTTTGAGACGGTTGTCTGTACAATAAATGAAAAATAATACAAAACAATTGAGTTTTAAAACAACATACACCCCGTCGAGTAAAAATAAAGGCAGATTTTGAAATTACGAGTGTGATAACTGATTTTTTCTCAAATACTTAACTTACAACAAATGTAATAGATTTTACACACTTATTCATAAAACATATTACTTGTATGACTGAAGGCTCATCCACAGCCTTGAAGCGACTATATTAACTAGTTCATTTTGTTTTGTACACCGGATTGGCTCTGATGGTGGAAATTTGATTACAGTAAAACCCCTGACTGAGCACGTACCTAAGGTAAAAGAATTGGAGATTTTGTTTTTAAATTTTTATTTGGAAAATTTCAAGAAAAAATGATCGATTTTACAGATGAAACTTTAAGAAAATCTCTGATGTTTTAAGGAAGTTTGATTCGATTTGTTAGGAATAGACACTAGCTTACCTATAAAACCACAAGAAATAATCAGGTGGTGTCAACAACTAATTATGCGATAGGAAATTTGCTTCGCAAATTGTTTCCTTGTCATGTGTTGTAGTTGTTAACAACTCTTGATAGATTGATCTAATATCCGTAGCCGAATTGATTGTGATTTCTTTGATGCTTTATTGAGGACTACTGGATCAGTCCCCGATTTTTTGATGGAGTCCCAATTCAAAGCTTTAAATCAAGTTGTGAATATACTAAATAAAATCGTTGAAAATTCTTAATTTATTTTCCTCTTGTACGATTCTTTGTAATACGGGAATCGATTTTTTTGGTCTTAAATATGGTTTATTTCATAAACCACGTGTAATAAATATGCGATATGACTCATATTTCCATAAAATTAATTCTCAACTGAAAATTTTCATTTTATAAACTCCATCATAATATTCATAAAGATCGTCGATCGTCGTGACTATTAAATGCATTTATATAAATTTCCCTCAATGCATTCGTTCATAAATGAAATATAGAAATAAGAAATGTTTTAAAAAATATATATAAATAATATAAACAACCAGAAGTTAATAAAACTCTTAATATTTTCTGTTGATAATGAATGAACGAAAACGAAAACGAAAACAATAACAAAATGGTCTGGTCCATAAGTTATGAATAAGAGTTTGCCTCTAGCTGCTCACTCAGATGCTTGTTTAATTTTAAGCGGATCTTCTTTTCTAAAACGGCTGTGAACGGAGGCACAACGCCTAGAACGCGAACTATTTAATTGTTATACAATTCCAGAAAACTATAAATAAACTTAAAATCGCGGAAATCGTATTGGAAATATTTAGTGCAACGAAAAAGAAATTAATTAAATTTAACAACAACAGCATCCCCAGCTAAATATAACTAAAAACGCACTTACAAACATTTAAAATTAAAATAAATTTTAATCAAAAATAAATCAATTACAACACACTGAACGTGTAAAGAAAACCGGTAAAAACCAATTAAAAAGTTTACAGATTACGAATCTCAAACAATATTTCAAACAAACTTGTGTATTCGCTTTAATAATTGTGTAAAAAAAAGTTTGATTGCAAAAAAAATATTGTTAAAATATACATACATACATACATATGTAAATATTAATAAACACCTTTGGTTAAGTTTAGCCAGGCGCCAGTCTAAAAATAGACTGACTGACCCGATCACTTGATCGATCTCCTCTTGCGTTTAACTCTAACAACCTACAAACACCAGCCAACAACATTCCGCGAAGCGTTTATAAACAACCAACCAAACAACCACTTTATCGTAATCTCTGTCAAACAAAGCAACAAATACTCACTCGTAAACAAGCAAACAACAAACAAAAACAAACGGACAAACAAACAAATAAAAAGTCTAAAAATAAAACCAGCTGATTTTGTTACCGTGAAAGAAAATATTTGTTTTTATTTTCATTACTTATTTATATTTACAAGATTTGACAACAACAACAACAGCAAGCAGATAAAGTTGTAACCAGCAACGACAACAACACTACCAACGACCGACTTATGTTATCTATCATCTGCATGCATGCCACACTCACATCTGTAACTCAACGTACGATTACATGCAGAGCAGAGTGTTTGTTTATTTAAGGAAAAACTATAAATAAATTCAATGTTTGTTGCACAGGCGTAAGAATAACAAAAACAGCTGCATCAGTAACAACAACAAGAACAACAAGCACTACAACATGTAAGTGTGACCAACAACAACAAGTGTAAATAGTGTAAAATAAATAAACAAAGTACTAGAAGAAAATCTTCTCAAGAAACACAAAAACAAGTCGAATGCTTGACTCCATCAGTAACAACAAACATTGGAAAATCTCACTGATCGAAAGCAACAACAACAACAACAATAACAACATCGACGACAACAACATCGACAAAAGGCGCGTCGTCAAACACACCACACAAATACCATCACAAGAAGGTTTCAACGTTCATTGCAAACGATCTTTATGTCCAGAGCTATGCAGAGCTCGATACGAAACAGTGTAGTGCTCGCACCCTGCACGCAATCTTATTTAACTTTAACAAAATCCAAAAGAAGTAAATTTCAATAAATCTTTACAAATCCAGAATTCAAAATATATCGAATCAGTTTGAACAAATAAACTTTTTTCTGGACATAATAAAGCGTCTACAAAGTGGTCAATTGACCACGAATTATAGTTTTCGCTAAAACCGAGAGAGATGTCTGTTAAAGTACTTTCTTGAATGGAAAATAAATTATCAAATTAAAAAATATATATAAAATTGTGATTTCGAAAAAGCTTGTGTGTGATAGACAAATAATAATAATTTTTATTTTATTTAATATTAACAAATAAAACGCCATTGAAATATATATTGTTTGTCATACAACCCTCGTAAAAACAAAAACAAATCAACTTAAAAATTTAAAGTTCCTTATTTAAGTGATTACAACAAAATTATATTTAGAAAATTTAAAAAAAAAGCAACGAATAAAATACTTTAAATAATTGGTTGTGTCCACCATATTGTTCGTAATTTAAACGCAGCCTTTTAAACATCTGCAACGATCAAGGGAAAGAGATTTTACATAAAGAGCTTTTGCTGAATGTATAATGAGCAACAGTTGTCGCGTCTCACCAGTTTGCCGGATTGTTCAGTTAGAAAACTACAAAAGTAAGTAAATTATTTGTATCTCTTTTTGCCAAGAAATGTTGTAATGCAGAAATTGAAATGAATTGATTCGCCGAAATTTTTAAGGAAAATTTACAAATTTAAAAAAACAAATTCATTTTTGAATGAAAATTAATTCATTTCAATATCTGACTTGTAATATATACATGACAATTTAACACTTTCTTTGCAAAATATAAATAATTCAAATAAACAGAAATGAACCCAATAGATTTTTCAACACAATTTTGTCAATTATTATTTTCCAATATTATAAAACTTTGTTTTCAATCGCACTCTTAGAAACGCATTGTCATAGAATTCAATCAAACATAAATTTACATTACTTAAATTCAACTTCGATCTGAAAATCGATTTTATATCGATGAATATAGATAACATCAAAACCAATTTCGGCAATGATTGGATTGGACTAACCCGATTATTTTATTTTTAGTTCATAATGATCATAATCGTAGTAAAGGCAATAGATTTCAATTCATTGTATATATTATAAGAGTTTTTAAAAATTCTGAGCTAAGGGCAAAATTCGTTTCCCACATTTCAAAAGAATGTTTTTAAGGTTAAAATTCCAATACAAATCTATAAATTGGTTTACATGCTAAAAATAGATATATAGTCAAGAGAATAGACTTATATATAGCCGAGAGAGACTTATACCAATAGAGTATACAAGTTTAAAAACTGATATATGTATGCCATGACTATATCCTGATATATAGAAAAGATTAAAGACTGATTTATAGATTTATATATAGTCGAGACTATAAATTGATTTTTAGGCAACACTACAGATTAATCTATAATCAAGAATAATGATTGATAAATAGTCAAGATTGATCTATAGTCATGACTTTAGACTGATGTATAGTCAGGAATATAGGCACGATAGATTGATCTATAGTCAATATTATAGATTGATCTATAATTAATACTAAAGGTTGATCTATAGTCAAGACTATAAATTGATCTATAGTTAAGACTAATTATTGATACATAGTCAAGACTATACATTGATCTATAGTCATAACTATAAACTGATCTAAAGTCAATAATATAGACTTATATATTACCAAAACTATACACTGATCTATAGAAAAGATTTAAACTTATATATAGTCAAGACGATACATCAATCTTTAGTCAAGACTATACAACGATCTATTTATAGTCAAGACTATAGAATAATATAGTTAGTTAGTTAGCTAGTTAGACTTTAGACTGATCCATAGTCTATACTATAGACAGATCTAAAGTCAAAACTGATCTAGCTGAAAAATATAGGCTGATGATTGATAAATAGTGAAAACTATAGATTGGTCTATAGTCATGACTATAGACTGATCTATAGTCAATAATATAGACTTATATATAACCAAAACTATACACTGATCTATAGTAAAGAGTATAGACTTATATATAGTCAAGATTATTGTTATTATATTGTTAGACTGATCCATATTATATATCATAGACATATCTAAAGTCAAAACTGATCTAGCTATCAGTTTTGAAGAAGCGTAAATGAAGTAGAATTTACCCCATGGAAGTACTGAAGAAGTGACGATTTTAACACAGGCTTGTCAAGAAGGAATGCCCCATTTATTTGATTTCAAATTCACTACAGGAAGTAATTTTTATGTTCTTTTTGAAAGCTGTTAGGAAGTGAATACAAGTTGTTTTGTATTACAGAATACAACTAATAAATTACACGCATTTATCAACTAACTCCAAAATAAAATTAGTTCAATTCAAAAAAATTCAGTAGAAAAAAATATACCTTTAATTTAAAAAACAAAACGATTAATTTCGCTTTTTTGGATGTTAATAAAGATCACTTCCAAAGAAGGTAAAAACAATTACTTAGTGCTAACTTTGAAGTGGTGATAAAGGTTATACTTTGGAAGTTCTTCGTTTAATTTTTGGCTAGGTATATCTATATACCGCTATATGTATAAGGATTCGGATACATATGTATTTAAAACTACGGACAGATCTATATTTAGAAGAGTGAGCTAATCTATTGATCAGACTAAGAGTGATATATAAAGAATGGACTGAGACTATAGACTGACTGACTGTTCTACAGTTAAATCTATACACTGTTATATATTTAAGGATTATATAACTAATATATAGTCAAGACTTCATATTGGTTTATAGTCAATATAATAGATTGATTTATAGATAATACTATAGATGGAACGTTAGCAAGATTATGATTATAGAAGGGTCTAATGTCAATACCATTTTTAATACACACTTATGTTTTTGCAAAAAAGATCTAAGATCATCAAAATACTTCCAAAATTATTTAAAACAATTACAAACTTTATATCAGTTTAATCATTATTATTTTTTTTAATTTAAATTAAAAAATAAAAGTAATTTTAACAAATTCATAATTATATTTTAATTTTAATTAAATTAAACACTAATCTTTCATATAGAGATATGAGTACAAATCGAATAAACTCTTTTTCACACAAAAACATCAAACTTGAAAAAATGATAAGATTTCTATTTATATATTTTTAAAATTATTTTATTTAATTTGTTAAAAACATTATGATTACACGCACTTTTCTTTTATACATTTTATGTATATTTGTACTCGAATATTTGTATAAAAAAATTTATAAAATAACAAGTACATACTTATAACTATACAGTCAGTCGTTAAGTCAGTCATTTATTTTGTAAATAATCAGTCTTTGTGTTTTTATTTATTTATTTATTTTTTTTTTTGTTCTTTTCTTTTTCTTCTGATAATGTCAATCCACACATTTTGTGGGTTTGTATGACTGATTAAGTAGTTATTATTACATATTAAAATTTTATTTAAAATTAAAAAATTCAAGAAAAATGTCTTTAGACCCTGACAGAAAATTTTAAAATAATAATTATAATTGAAAAAATAAAAACATATTTCGACACGCGTAAGTAGTTCATGAATTTAAGTTTAAATTTGATTCTAAACAAAATATGTAAAAGCCTTGATGTAAGACCTAGATGTACATATGTATGTTTGTAAATGTAAAAAAAAGGTTAAACATGTTTTCATGTACATACATACATACATACATACATACATACATACATACATACATACATACATACATACATACATACATACATACATACATACATACATACATACATACATACATACATACATACATACATACATACATGTGTACTTACTATGTAATCTGTTTGTAATTATATTTTGTTTGAATATGATTTATTAATAAAAAGGGGAAAGACACAATGTTACTGCAAACCTTGTTTGAACTAAATTTAATCTTCCGGTTTATTGTTTTTCTTTAATTTAGTATTTTTTTGGAATAATTTTTAAAATGTAAAAATCAAATTTAAACAAAAATTCTCATTTTTTTTACATGATGAAAACTATTCGCCACTCATGAAGTTTTAAACAAAAATTGAAATTTATTTAATATTAAATTAAAGAAAATACCAAATGAAAATTCGCTTTTCAGTTCAGAAATGATCCCCCGAGAAATAAATCTCTTAAGATTATGTTAACAGTTAAGAATAGTTAAGTTATAGATGAAAAGATACAAAAGAAAAATGTTTTATTATGGTGAAACTTGAATCATTTTAAATCATTACAGATGGTGTTACCAAAGGCACGTTTAATGTACTCCTCTTCGTCTTTAATCAATACCTGCAAAACTTCAAAAACAGCCTCACCAGTTCATCTGATGAGTTTACCAGCGATTTTAGTTGGTATTTTAGTGCTAGTAGTAGTTACACCGCTACAGGCACACCCCCTAATACCGAGTGGCAATAGTCATAGTTTCGAATATAAACATTATTGCAGCAATTCGTTGTCTGATGTAATACGGCTACTCTGTGGTGGACCTTATAGTTCCCAACAATATACGCATTATAGTAAGTTTCCCCCCCCCCCTTCATCCCATTTAATTAAAATTAATTAAAAAATTAAATACTGCGTCCAAAATTATTGACTGATTTTTTCTCTGTTCTCTTTTCTTCTTTTCACTCTTTTCTTGATATCAGCGGATAATAGTGACGCGTTTAGTTCGAATTCTTTGAAACGTCTTGCTAGTGATGATGGAATCTACTTTAGGAATGTTCAGACCGAACGAATTCATGAATGTTGCCAAAGACCCTGCGGCTATTCGGAATTGAAAATGTATTGCGCGCCCGTTTGAAGTTTTAAACGTTTGGAAATGTTTTGACTAATTTCTCAAGATCTCCAAAAAATATATATAAATAAAAAGAGACGAGATATTTCTTCTTTAAAAGAATATTCTTAAGAATTGTAATTTTAAGTTAAAAATCATAAATGTAATTAAAAATATCTATGTATATCTACTCCTAGGGGAAGGGTAGGTAGTCTATTAATAGTTTTGATATAGTAGAACTAAAGGATAATTGTGATGTTTACGAAAATTATTTTAACAAATACTTAAGAAAATGGTTAAAGGGAATTCTTAAAATATGCAGCTAATAATATTGCTTTCAAAAATATTTATATTACTTATTAGTTTTAAAACTTAAATTTACTTATTAATAAATATAAAAATTTAAGATAAGATAAACGTCGGCCCATTAGCTCAGTTGGTTAGAGCGTCGTGCTAATAACGCGAAGGTCGCGGGTTCGATCCCCTCATGGGCCAATGTTTATTTTGCTAAAGTTTATACATAATTATTATTATTCTTCATAAATTTATGCCCAAATTATCAAGGTGTATAAAAAGATGCTTAGGGAGAAGTTCTCTCCCTAAAGTTCCACTTTATAGGTGCTTCGTAGCCAACATCGTGCCGGATCCATAAAAATGTAATAAAAAATTGTTTTATTTAATATTCATTTTAAATTATCGACTTGTTTTGGATACTTTTTGATCGTTAAATCGGTTTAACAATTCCATCTAAGGATGTCTATATAAGATTTATATTTGAGAATTTTCCAATCTAACAAAATCGCTGTATGATATAAAATTCACGACAACCTCCAGGTTTTGACATAGTCTGGGATGTATCTCGAAATGTCCATCTCAATTTCATACTACAGTATTCTAAGACTCATAATATTCATCCAAATATTCATAAGACCGACGGCATCTGAATATTTAAATTATTCCAAAATATTGGAATACGATAATCTATCTATCTGATATTTAAATACATTTATCATAAATGATAAATAAAGTTGCAATGGTTGGCATAAATATGATCATGAAAACTCGATCCATTTACTTTAATAAATCTGGTGTAAGATATATATAGTTAGAAATGTCACACCTCTATTAAAAGTTTAACAATTTTAATTAAAATCCATTTAATATTATTGTTGAGAATATATATTTTATTGTAAAAATTAAGCATTTTTTTATATGAAACCTAATACGTCCAATAAAACGATCTTAAAATAAATTAAAAATAAAAGAAATGTCATTCAAATTCATTCCAAGCATTGCATCTTAATAAAAAAGTAATTTTAATTATTTTTCTATTCATTATTTTATTTTTTCAGAAGATGTTTTCCCTAAAATATATAATCTCAACCCAACATCATCGTATCTTAAGTTTTACAACAATTATTTTAGTCATTTGCTTAATTGTGATAATATATATGCCCACACCTGCCCAAACACATCCCCTGTCACCACAAGATGGTCATACGCCCAATAGGCGTTACTGTAGTACAGCATTATTTGAGGCGATACGAGTCATATGCGAGGGTCGTACCAATTCACTATCTAGTAGATATCGTAAGTAAATTTAAGCAAATCCCTTTAAATACAAATTTCTTAAATATAAAATTTTCTTTATATTTTCAGCTGATAGTGTTGGCAATCGTAGACCGAGTCTTTTGAGACGTCTATTGCCAGATGACGATGTCATATTTCGTCCTTCATTTGGTGGCGCTGTTCATGAGTGCTGTCGTCGTCCATGCGGTTATTCGGAACTGCATGCCTATTGTGAAGATTAAAAATTCATTATTTTTTTTTATTTTTTTTACACAAAAGTACTTCATTCATTCGTTCATCTACTACATCCATTAAATTTTGTTCGTCATCATTATTATTTTATTTTTATATTATTTGCAATTATTAATATATAAATAACTTTATTTTATTTTATTGTATTCTTTTTTTTTTTTTTTTTGCATACACATGTTTGTTCGCTCGATCATTCATTTTAGGCTGTTTAGATTTATTTAAGATTTTTTTGTTATTATTAATTTTATATTTTATTTTTTGTTTTTAACATTTTAGGTTGTCTTTTTATTTCTATTCTAATCTATGTTTATTTTTTTAATTATTATCAAGCTGTGTGTATATTTTTTATTTTCGTTTTAGCAAAATGTTTTTAGCAAATTTTTATTTTAATAAAAAATTTAAAAATGAAATTGTTATGAAAATTTTATTAAATAAAATTGTAAAAAATGGAAAATTTGTTTCGTTACCTCTAAGAAGTTATTTAGGTACCTACTAGACTAGAAAAATCTAGATCAAAATTTAAAAATCTTTCTACAAACGAATTTGTGTTTCCTAAATTATATAACCAAATCAGAAAGTTTCAGAAAGAGAAATTAATGTATATTCTTTTAGAAGAGTACAAAATATGAATAACTTTTGTATAATACTTTCTGCTTGTTTCAATACCCACAAACTGTTGTCCTTACGATCTTTCTCAGCACTGGCTTCTGGGTCCTATTTTCATATCCTATACAAGTAGGAAAGTATAGTCGGGCATGGCCGACCATATAATACCCTACACCATGAGTATATTTTTAAAATTTTTACTTTTATAAAATTTTTATTTTTTGTTAAGAAACTTTTATGGTGAATATTACCATAAATCCAAAATATTTAAGAAATTTATTGATAAAAAACTAAAATTTCTAAATGAGGCTTTATATAGGTCAAATATGGGCCGATCCTCGGTAAATTTGGGAAAAGGATATATTTCTAAATAACAGTTAGTTTTGTTGAGTTTCATTGCGATACAAATGGTTACAAGTCAATTTTAGACGTTTAAGTCATTTTTTGAAGGGGGGTTTGTATGGGGGCTAGGGTATATAGGCCGATCCTTACGAAAATCTGCAGTATCATTTATACTTATATAAAACTTATTTGTGCCAATTTTTAGAGAGATAGCAGAATATTTGACGTAATTATAGCATAAAAAGTTCAAATCGGGAGGTACGGTTGTATGGGGGCTAGGTGAAATAATGGACCGATTTCAACCATTTTCAATAGGCTTCGTCCTTGTGCCAAAAACATGCTTGGTCCAAATTTCATCAAAATATCTTGAAAATTGCGGCCTGTACCTTGCGCACAAGGTTTACATGGACAGCCAGCCAGCCAGCCGGACAGACGGACGGACGGACGGACGGACATGTCTTAATCGACTCAAAAAATGATTCTGAATCGATCGGTATACTTTAAGGTGGGTATTGGACCAATATTTTTGTATGTTACAAACATCAGCACAAACGTATAATACCCTCCCCACTATAGTGGTGTAGGGTATAATAAAGGAATATTCAGACATTTCTGTTTTAGTCTTTGTTTACCTCTATAGCCTCTTCTTCATTGTATCGCAATAATACACTGCTCTACTGCAACTAGTGTTCTTACTGCGACCTACCTTCATATCAGACATCAAGGGATATTAAGACGTTTCTGTTTTAGTCCTCTATAGACTCTTCTTCATTGTTCCGCTAGAGTGTTTTTACTGAAGCCCTGCATATGTATAACATCATCATAAAAAGATATTTCCACATTTCCGTCTAAAGCTAAGATTACCTTTATAGACTCTTCTTCTTTGTTTCTCAAGCCTGTAGTGACAACTGGATCAATTTAAACACAGTAATTGGTGTAATACCATCAAACCGAAACTCTTTTATTCTAAGTAAAAGAGATTTCTGGAACAACTATTATCGCTTTATTTTTAATTCGAACACTTTTTTCTCAATTCCATTCACTCTGCTTTTAATAACTTTATTTCCTTCTAAAACTACTATGGGTATGGCTTTAAAAAATACTTCATTTTAAGTCTCAGCATGAAATTTGTTGTTTTTGTCTTAAGAAGTTCCTCTAACTTCGACTTGATTATCAGCATAATGTTTCAAAATGTTGATTTTTAAAGTTCCTTGAAGCCCAGCTTGAGTTCTTTTATTGTTTGCTTTAGAAGTTTCCTTAAGCTCAACAATAAGTTTTTCACTGTTGACGTTCAATTTTTTTAAACTTCGGCCTAAAAACGAAGATTATTCTCCATAACAGCAGCAAATCTTGTGTTTAAGTATATGTTAATCGTTTTTGTGCTAGTTGTTCTCAGAAACTTCCTCACTATGGGCCCACACCGAAAACTCTGACATTTTTTCTTGCTCAACTACCTTTCTCCCTTCGGCTTTGCTTGCATATCCGACATCAAGAGGTATCTCAACGTTTATAAGACAAATTTTCCTACAATATTTGTTCCATAAACCTTTCATAAGTTGTTATAGAATCACGATCGGCAACGCAGTGCATTTTGACCGTTACTAAATTTACACAGACTACTCACACGCAGAAGAAAACACAATTCAGTGTCATTTGAGAAGGTTGTGTCGTCGCTCGTTTCTTGCTTTTGTAATGAAAATGAACAAAAATAAGTATATTAATGAAGAGATGAAAAATACTAATTATTGTTGTAATTGTTACTGTCTTTTTCATAACAATTTATTAAAGGTTTATTGAACAAATTTTGTATGAAAAATTGTCTTATAAAACTGTGATAAATTGTTATGAAAAAGACATTTAACATTTACACTACATATTTAGCAATTTCTAGAATTATTAACTATTATAATTGAATTGATAAATTGTTTTGAATAAGGCCTTACAAATATTTCCTCTTACATTATTTTTCAGTAAAAAGTTCTAAAAATCAAGCAAAAGCCAACACACTCGATGCAATTATTATACACACCATTATTGTGGTGAATAAACAACGTGAATTACAAATGTGTAGCATACTTTTTTGCTGTAGCAAAGTATATTCAAAAATGTGCATTGGATATACATATGTATGTATATAACTACCCAGCAGTTTGACAAAGAATCAATGAATACGAAAAAGACAGTAATTTCCACTAATAGTTAACCACCTGGATGATTGTAATTCCTATGTTTTGGGTAATTCGTCACGAATGTACCCTTTGTAATCGATAATAAAGACAATCGTCTTTTTACTGTCTTCAAGTAACCTAGAGATTATATTCTTAAAAGTTGTTTTTTTGTATTTCCAAAAGTAATTATTTTACCCATCTTTTGGAGAAATGATTATTACTTTCTACTAATATGCCACCATCTGGTTGACTTAAATACATATCTTTCCGGTCAATCGTCACATTATTGTCCCATAGTATTTTAGAGAGTAGACACTTGAAATTTTTAAATTTTAGTTCCATTAATATCTTACCTCCGGGCTGACTCCAATTCGTATGTTTTTGGTCTTTCGTCACAAATAAACTCTTTGTAATCGAGAATAAAGACTGTCGTCACTTTAGTGTCCTCTTTGTAAGCGAGTGCAGAGGCAATTGACTCTTTACTGTCTCCAAGTAATCTAGAGATTAGACTCTTAAAAGTTGTTTTTGTTTTATTGAACTTCCGAAAGTAGTTATTTTACCCTTCTTTTGGAGAAATGATTGCTACTTTCTACTAATATACCACCATCTAGTTGACTCAAATTTATATCCTTCGGGTCAATCGTCACATTGATGTCTCATAGTATTCTAGAGAGTAGACACTTGAAATTTTTAACCTTTATTGCCATTAATATCTTACCAAGAATATCAAGAATATAAGTAAATCGTCACTATCCTACAACGCGTCCATTTCCTAGTTTTATAGCAAAAAAAAGTAGCTCCAGTTAAATAGTTAGTAATTTGACTGCCTTCCAAGAACCCATTTGGAGATTACCATCCTTTGACTATTTTTGACTGTCTCTTTGTAGGGCGTAGAGTGACGATTGACTTCTACGTAGGACAAGTGGTAGGTTAAGTGGTCAGTTCGGGACTGTCCTGTCGAACTGCTGGGTATTGACATACAGTGATGTTCGATGAAATAGACCCATGGAACATGGTCATAGAGAGGGAAGATAGGATTGTAAATATCCCATAATTATAATTAATGATGCTATGCTGAATAAGAAATAGCAGATTTTAAGAAGATTCCTACTATTGTGTCTTCAAAAGCGTAATTTTTTTTACATGACTTCATATTTCTTGCTCCAAAAAGAAGTGTTGTTTCTTATTCTTTCTTGATATTTTCTGGTTTAAACTTATGCATTTTTACAGTTTATACTATTTTTTTTTTTTTTTTGGAGCAAAGAATTATTTCAACAATTTGTGTATAGCCCTTACCTTGAACATGACGTATTTTTATAATTTTTCTGCGGTCTCGCCTGCAAAGTTTGCTCCTGGTTCTTTTTGGACTCAAAATTATTGTTTATAATGAGATTATATTAGGATTGTAATTTTTTATCTTTTGTCTCACCATTTTATATAACTTAATTTAAAATTTCATTAAAATTACGAAAATTATTGCAAAAATAATGGTATTATATTTATAACTGATCAATACAAAATTTCAGTTAGCTTTTCCAACTAAATTCTTCATTGGAGGGATTTTAAGTAAAAAGAAACTTCGAAGGAGGAGGTGGCTCTATTTTTCACTGTATGTATTGTTATTGTGTTTAGTTGATATAATCAAAACAAATGTGACCAACAAACTTAAAGTTATTTGGCGCGGTTATGTTGTTTTTCTTCTTATTTTTCATGGACTATAACTCTTTATACAACGCAGCTAAATAAACAAATATGTATGTAATTTTTTGTCCTAATAACTATTTGTCATGTAGCAAAATAAAACAAGTAAGAGTGCTACATTCGGCCGTGCCGAATCTTATATACCCTTCACCATAGTGTATTTTAATCATCTTTTATGGTGTGTATTTTAAACAAGAGTAAAACAACAACACTTTCGTATTCATTGCTGGTAAACATTGACGAGACGTAGATTGGAAAAAATTTATGTTAGTTTTAAATTTCAAACTTACATTATTCGCATATAAAATTATTGTACAATAACTCACAATCTACTCTCATATAATTGAAAACGTTTTAAATACTTTTTTCTATTCATTAAAAAATATATTTGCAAAACAAAAGGGAAAATTATTTTATTTTAACAAAAAATGCAAATCATATTTTTTTGCTCTGTATACTTTGTATGTTTGGATTCCAAACATTCAAAAAAAATACACAGCTGAATACAACCAAATATATCTACACACACTTTTTCTATATACAGTGTTGTTGTTGTTGCTTTTATAACAATTTTTTATGAAATTTTCAGAGGTTGTCTCAGATTTTTGCTCATATCTCCGTTATTTACCGACCGATTTTTCTGATTTTAAATAGCGATCTTCTCGAAAGCATGTCTAATAGAATCATTGAAGATTCGGATCTCGCCGATATCTGGGGTCCTCTAAAAACTGATTTCAACAGAAAGACAGGCAGACAGACAGACAGACAGACAGACAGACAGACAGACAGACGGACGGACAGACAGACGGACATGGCTTAATCGACTCCGCTATTTATAAGGATCCAGAATATATATACTTTATAGGGTCGGAAAATTATATTATAGAAATTACAAACGGAATGACAAACTTATATATACCCTTCTCACGAAGGTGAAGGGTATAAAAATATCTAATCTAGACATGGGGAAATATATGCTATGTTCTACATGAAATAAAAAAATAGAAGAATGACAATATGTTATTTATTAGATAAATTGCTATAGATACTTTACCAAGATATATGTATACACCACAAAAAGACACTAAATGATTATGCGACATCTATTGACGAATAATATTATTGTAGTGTCAAGTGTTATATTGTTTTCTCTATTTAGTACAAAATATCAAAGAAATATAAAGCATATTTTTAGGATGACAATATCCTTGATAGACATATATATTTCTATTTTCTTAAAACATGATTACTTTGGTAAATCTCATATGGAATTCCCTCTTTATTTCGTTAGATATAAAAAGAATCTTAAAGAATATTACATGAAAATTTTTCATGTACATTTCTCACTGTTTTAAATTGCTAAGTAAGTTTCAATAATTTAAACTTACTTAAAAAATAAAAATTGTATAAAGAAAATTTCCACGAACCATAGCAGAGCAAGGTTTCGATCCTCGGACCTCTGGGTTATGGGCCCAGCACGCTTCCACTGCGCCACTCTGCTGTGTTTACTTTTAGTGATATTGTAAAATTTTTCATTGATTATATGAAATCATTACAGTATAATATGTGATACATGCATTCCATAATAAGCGATACAGTGATGCCATATAGAGTTTTTATTCTATAATGTTACGTTACTTTAGAACAAATTATTAAAGAATATCGGTAAAGGATTCATGAAATCCAAATTATACACTTATTAAAACATTGTAGTCCTTAACTAAGAGATAGAAAGATATTTTAACAAAAAAAATTTCCGACACTAGCAGAGCAAGGTTTCGATCCTCGGACCTCTGGGTTATGGGCCCAGCACGCTTCCACTGCGCCACTCTGCTTACTGTTAAATTATTTAACATATTTTCTATATGAAAACTTGTATTCTTGTAAAAATTAGAACGTTTCTGAGACTTTAGACATTAAAATCCTTTAAAACAATCTACATAATAATTAAATTGTAAGTTTTTTGTACATTTTTCTATTACTGTAGAACGTTTAATTAAAATTTCTTATTATTAGATCCAATAAAAAAATTAACTTCTTATATTATTAAAGTAAATAAAATTTTAAAAAAACTCCGACAACTCTAGCAGAGCAAGGTTTCGATCCTCGGACCTCTGGGTTATGGGCCCAGCACGCTTCCACTGCGCCACTCTGCTTCCAAAAATAGAATATTTAATTTCATTGATATAGGGTTTGTATACATTCTGACAATTTATTACAATATCATGCTTAATTCATGCGTTCTAAAATCAGTTTAATCAAGAATGTAGATTATTCTGAAACTTTTAGAAAATTTTAATAAAAAGAAAATTACAAATTTCAAATAGATTTTTAATAAAAAGTGTTATGTAAATTTAATATTATTCTTATACATTTAATTGAAATTCAAATATTAAAAAAATTATACCAACTCTAGCAGAGCAAGGTTTCGATCCTCGGACCTCTGGGTTATGGGCCCAGCACGCTTCCACTGCGCCACTCTGCTTCACATCAATCATTGAATATAATTATCTTTAAAACAACGTACATGTAAGTGTGACCTTTGACCTTGATATGTAATAACGAATTTTAAATGTTACAGTTACAGGTAAAAGGGATGAACAATAAATTTTCCTTTTTTAAAAATGTTTAGTATGCAAGGCGTTTTATCAACTTCTATCAAAATGTGTAATAACTGGGCATATGCACTTACATATGTATGTATGTATGTCTGTATACATATATTGAATATATTAAAAATATTGCCATATTTAGACAAACTCCTAAATACAAACATGCTTGTACTAGAATCTAGACCGATATTTTATCATAAGGTATAGACGGATAATTCCAATTAAATGGTTCTATTTTTAAAGAATTCTTTCTTTCTATATAAAATTTTAACTTATAAAATATGTTTTTACCACTAGCAGAGCAAGGTTTCGATCCTCGGACCTCTGGGTTATGGGCCCAGCACGCTTCCACTGCGCCACTCTGCTTTTCGCGAAGTGCGTGCCAGTTTTTCTTAAATACTTTACGCTTTGATTTCAAGTATAGATTTTAAAAATATAGATTAAAAAACTACTTATAACCGACTAGCAGAGCAAGGTTTCGATCCTCGGACCTCTGGGTTATGGGCCCAGCACGCTTCCACTGCGCCACTCTGCTTATATTAACTCCCTATAGTATAAACTTATAATTATTATTTAACATGTTCTAAAAGTCTTAATATATTCAATTAAGTATTTTAATTGAAATTTATAAAAATTTTAATTAAAACTATGAAAACTTATTCATATAAATTGATTGATATGTGAATGTAACACTTTTATGTTAAGAAAACATAACAAAAAACATAATTGGCCCATGAGGGGATCGAACCCGCGACCTTCGCGTTATTAGCACGACGCTCTAACCAACTGAGCTAATGGGCCACTTAACGGGACTTGAACAATTATTTTATATGAAAATAGCTGTACAAAAAAGTGTGTTTTTTTACAATGTTGTCAATTTTCACTTTTAACTAATAAAAACATGTAATTTTCTTATGATCCATATTACAACTAAATTTAAGATTAGACGAATTCAACAAGAACTATAATAAGCCATACAGAAAAAAATTTTATTGAAAATTTAAAAAAAATGATATGGCAGCAACAAATGCCTACGTTAAAAATTACCAGACATATTTAACTTAAAGTTAATTTGTAATAACGAAAAACTGATCATATGAGATATAACATCGTATAACGTTAGCTATTAACAAGTTATAATAGTCTCGAATGTTTTTAGAAATTTTTTCGAAGGTCTCACTTTATATACATACTAATTTAAAAAATTGTTTGGTATTGACGAAAGCAGAATATTTAAATAAGCAATATTTTTAAATAATTGTTAAGTTCGAAGAAATTTGAAAAAAATCAATTGGCCCATGAGGGGATCGAACCCGCGACCTTCGCGTTATTAGCACGACGCTCTAACCAACTGAGCTAATGGGCCACATGCCATTCTTGTGGAGAAGTTCTTATAAGATTTTGTAATTATTTATGGTAAACAAATCTGTTCAACAAACACATCAAGGCGAGTTGCTATATTCGTAGCACACGATGATGTCAGTTTTAAAATTTCACCACAACATAGTATAACAGTTAAACGGAATTTGTATCTTTTCGTAAATATATGCATAAGAAAATGAATGAACCAGGGATGTGTAATTTCTTGTTTAATAATTTAATTTGTTTTTGACTTGAAAATTACAGTCTAATGAGAAAAGTGCTAGATTATACATATGTTTTTTTTTATTTAGTCAAAAATTCAATTGCTAATGATATATATATACAAGTTACATATGGGCAATTCCACGAAAAGGTAAACCACGACTAAAAAGTTAATTCAACAAAATTTTGTATATAGTCTTTTGTAGCACCAAAGACGAAGGCTGTTGAAAATTTTTGAAATCTTGCTATATTTACACCTCGCCGCCATACAAACGGACCCGAAAATATCACAGACAGATCTAAAATGTTTATTATCCTTAACCTTTATACCGATTTTCATAACGATTCGACTTCATTTGATCCTAATTCTAGTTTAATTTCAGAAAAACACTTAAACTTCCGTAACTCACCTGTAATCACTAGTATTACGATAAAACTTGGCACTAATAAGATTTATATGAATTAAAATTACACGATAGCATTTTATGAGGATCGGTCCATATGTGACCCTAGTCGCCATATAACTCCAGTTTTAAAGTATATATTTTATAACATAAAAAAGAAGTTAGGAGAAAAATATCCTAATTTTACAAAATCTATACAACTCTAAAGGGGTGCAAATGTCACATACCATTGTATGGAATTGCCCATATATAAATAAAATTTAGATTCAAAATTTTAGACTCCCATTTCAACAAAGTGCATGTTTAAAAAGAATTTTGTTTTTAAAAGAGATACCCCCAACCTTTCGTTAGCAGAGCAAGGTTTCGATCCTCGGACCTCTGGGTTATGGGCCCAGCACGCTTCCACTGCGCCACTCTGCTTTTGGGAATCCTTGGATAGAAAAGCATCATTAGTTACCCGCTCAGAACGGTATAAGATAAATTTAGATTAATTACATCAGTAATATTGCTATTGGATTTAATCTTAACTAATTTATCACATATAAATAGATACATTTATGTATGTATATATGAACATAAGGATGATTAATAGTAGTATGTACTTATTTTTTATAATATTTTTTTAATGATTGATTTCCCGTAAATTCTCCTATGGTTAATTTTGGACCTATTCTCCAAAAATTTTACAAAAATTGTGGTTTCAATAAAACTTATTGAAGGAGTTGGAATTTAAAAAAATATTACAGGATTGTTATCATTGATACAAAAACCTTCAAAAAGTTATGATATCACAAAATCGGGAAATTTTTTATATCAGGAAACGTTGTTTATTATCCGCAATTTGTTTCAGTTTATATATACAAAAAAAATTAGCAGGCATGGCCCATTAGCTCAGTTGGTTAGAGCGTCGTGCTAATAACGCGAAGGTCGCGGGTTCGATCCCCTCATGGGCCAAATATCTTTTTCATATTCTATTTCTATTAATAGTAGTATTGTAAAAGGTCCTCAAATAAAGTAGAGTATTTTTGATCTGTATATGTTATAGCCCTTATTCATAAACAAAAATCTTTTTCTTATAAACGATTTATAAATCAAATTTCGTATGGAAATTTTGTTTTATATATCATTTATAAAATATGTATAACCCTTTGCAATCGATTTTTTTTCCTTTAAATAAATCAATTAAATGAATTAATTTAATTCGAAATAAAGAAGTGAATTTTATAACCTAAAAATTTGAATAAATGTGAATGTTACAAATAATTATAATTTTTCAACTGAATGAGAATTATAAAGAATTGAAAAAATTTTAAAAATTACATTGTTAACATCTACAATCAGCGGTATATAATCGCCGGCCCATTAGCTCAGTTGGTTAGAGCGTCGTGCTAATAACGCGAAGGTCGCGGGTTCGGTCCCCTCATGGGCCAATTTATATTTTGTACAAACAGATCAGATTCTAGGTATTCCACCGGCCAAGTTTAACAATTAATTTAACACATTAATTGTAATATTCCAGGATGTGAGTATGATAATTTTGAATAATTGTAGAAATTCCTTTAAGAGCCACATTTAATAAAACGAATGTCCAAAAAATATACATGCATATAATTATAAATATGGCCCATTAGCTCAGTTGGTTAGAGCGTCGTGCTAATAACGCGAAGGTCGCGGGTTCGATCCCCTCATGGGCCAACCTCTTTTATCATCTTTATTTCTAAGAATGAAATGATATTTTAACCTTTAAGTTTAAATAAGGTATGCACGTATGTATACATCATTAATGAACTTTACTAGAGGAAACATTTCTTAAAAAAAAGAACAATTGGCCCATGAGGGGATCGAACCCGCGACCTTCGCGTTATTAGCACGACGCTCTAACCAACTGAGCTAATGGGCCACGTGTTGAGAGAACTTTACACCAATTTACATTTAAACAAAACATAATAAATGTATTTCTTTTATATGTAATTTAGAACAAGGATGAACAGTTTTTAAAACAGCATTCTCCAATCAATAGACAAAACAGTTTGAATTATGCTCCAAAAACCGCTAAAAATACGCCGTAGAAAACTCGAAATATGCTTTTAAAATTTTAAAAATAGGCTCTAAAAATATATTTTCAGTTTATTTCCATACTCAATATTTACTTTAATAGAATACCGTTTTACGCCCAGACAACCAATAAATAAAGTTAGAACGAAAAACATAAAGATATGCACTGTGAAAGTAAAATATGCTCTAAAAACTCGAAAATATGCCTTAAATATTCTACAAATGTCAAATCGTGCTAAATTATACTCTTATGGGTGAAATATGCTGTAACAAATCTATGCCAAAATTCTTAAATTGAAACATATTAATATATTATTCATGAGTCCATACGATGCACCACAAAAAATATGCATATTTTGGTTTCCTGCTAATAATGTAATGGAAACTTGTAAAAATGATATTAATTGATTAAGAGATTTTTATTAATTAATTAAATAAATATATATTAGTTAATAGGAAAATGAGAATTTGTTTGTGTGAAAACTATATTTTCAAAGAAGGATATATGCCCGGCTAGCTCAGTCGGTAGAGCATGAGACTCTTAATCTCAGGGTCGTGGGTTCGAGCCCCACGTTGGGCGCAGTCATTTTTATTCTGTAACAATATATAATTCATATTATAGAATAATTTACACATGAAATATATTTGCACGTCAATTAAAACTTACGTTATGTAAAGAGATTTACATTATCTTTAAACCTTTATGTATATTTAATATAATATAAGTATTTAATAAAACTAAAGTGTTGGCCCATGAGGGGATCGAACCCGCGACCTTCGCGTTATTAGCACGACGCTCTAACCAACTGAGCTAATGGGCCCATAATCGTCCTCGTAATAAATAAAACTAAAGTGCAAAATTTTATAAAAAGCAATTGTTAAATAACAAAAAACTTATTCGCCCAACGTGGGGCTCGAACCCACGACCCTGAGATTAAGAGTCTCATGCTCTACCGACTGAGCTAGCCGGGCATATGTGCTTCAAGTTACAATCCGATTTAGAATGTGAAAAAGTCAATCTCAAAATTCAGATTAAAAATTTAAGTTTTGGTTCCGAAAGAAATTAGTTTCTTAAAACGAATTAAAGGAAGTATAGTCGAAGACATGAACATTGATAAAATGAATAATTCATTAAGAAAATTAGAACCAATATTATTAGAAGGAATATTTAAACAATCCTTTATTTATTTATAGAAAAAATCAATTAACACGACAACCAGACCTGACCTAAGTTATTTTCTAATTGTGGGGATCAAAGCTCCTATTATGCGGAGAGATTCTTCTCTAAATTACACGGATCAAAACTCCTTTATGGGGGAGATTAGTAAAAACACACAGTTCATTATAACCGATATGAATGTAAATATTAACTTTTTCGAAATATCAAGCCTATTGGAGTCATTATTATTTCCACAAACAAAATTTGGCCCATGAGGGGATCGAACCCGCGACCTTCGCGTTATTAGCACGACGCTCTAACCAACTGAGCTAATGGGCCTCATGTTAAACATGTTGTATAAAGTTGGTTAAATTAAGGCAATTTGTATGTAATTAAAAAAATTTGAATAAAATATTGGTACGCGCCCAACGTGGGGCTCGAACCCACGACCCTGAGATTAAGAGTCTCATGCTCTACCGACTGAGCTAGCCCGGCATGAAAAACATGTTTCCTTTATCCAATTTTAAGAGAAATATTTAAAACTGAAGTACATATGTACATTAACGTTCTTAAGCATAAATATATAAATAAAATCGGCGCACAATTAGCTGAAACTATCATTTTTCATTTGCCAATTTATAACGTATCAGGATTATCTAGTAATTGGCTTAAAGAACTTTAATATCTTTTAATTATCTATGACTTAGTATATAAAATAGGTTTTAATGGCCATACCAATATTTTAACTGAAGATAAATATAGTAATTAGGTTATGCAACAGACAGGATCGAATGTCCTTCACAAAATCCAATTTCTATTTCCCCGAAATTGGATCGATCCAATTTGACATGGTCTAATATTGGGGTAAAGAACCGATCCACTCATAATCCTAATTATATAATTAAAACATTAAAAACTGGCCCATGAGGGGATCGAACCCGCGACCTTCGCGTTATTAGCACGACGCTCTAACCAACTGAGCTAATGGGCCATATTAAGTCATCCAATTAAATATTAATAAAAGTTATTTTTCATTATATAATTCCAAATCCAAAAGAAAAATGAAACTTTTTTTAAATTATATAACATTAAATATTGAATCTTTTTTAAGATATATGATCGTTTTAAAAATCGTAGATACCCGAGATATCTTACTTTGGGGACTCTGGCCGAGGACTCAGTAGGCCCATGAGGTCCAAGTTCAAAACGTAATAAATAAACCTAACTCGACAACACCTCTTCTTCTCTCCTTATAGGTAAAACTTCATTCAAATTTGGAACCCAACACTGTTACGAAATTTCAGAATTTTTCCCTCCATTTTTTTTCAAAAATTGTACCTATGCGCCCAACGTGGGGCTCGAACCCACGACCCTGAGATTAAGAGTCTCATGCTCTACCGACTGAGCTAGCCGGGCTGTTAGGAGAAATTACATAAAAAATAATAAAGAGTAAACATGTTTATGCCAACATGTTTTTTTGCCAATATATTTCTTACAAGATCCTAATTGGAATTAGTTCTTAAAATACATTTTCAGTTAATTTAATTTTGTTTTTAGACATGTGTATTTTTTGACAGTTTTTATAGTAATATGTAAATAAGTTAGTTCGATCCCCTCATGAGCCAATTCTATATTTTGTAATATGATTATAAATTTGAGATAATACGGACGAAGTAAATAAATTGACATTTATGTCAGTGATTTTACATGCGACTTTAAAATTTCTAAAAAAAATTTTGATTGAATGGTCCATTTTTTTGCATTTTTATGATCCATAAGGATACAAAGGGACTTGCATTATTTCTTTGTACACACTACTTATTTGTAAAGATTAAATACAAAGTTATTAAGCCATGTTTCCCCCTCTGTTTTCATGCCCGGCTAGCTCAGTCGGTAGAGCATGAGACTCTTAATCTCAGGGTCGTGGGTTCGAGCCCCACGTTGGGCGAAAACAGTTTTTTTCATAGCTAATTGTTAATAAGACTGAAACTCTATAAATCTAATTGGGGTCTGACATTAGAGAACTCAATCCGAATAATTCTGGGGACAGTTAACCTACAATTCAGGGTCACCAGTAGCCATTGAACCTGCTTGACTAGTTATTACATGGGCACTAGAAGTGAATTGGCTTTTTAAAGACAATAACCGAAAATAACTTCGACTCCAAATGGACAATTGACTCGAAGAACCAAAGCTCCATTAGCGAGCATATTAAAGACATATGTACATACATATACATATAACCAAATAGGATTTAGACAATACAAAATAATCCCCTTAATTTTCTAAAGCATAAATTACTTATGGTCCGGGTGAAATTAGTTTTTTAAATTAGTTACAAATACTTTTGTGAAAAGGCGGCCCATTAGCTCAGTTGGTTAGAGCGTCGTGCTAATAACGCGAAGGTCGCGGGTTCGATCCCCTCATGGGCCAGAGTTTTTTGATAACTGCTTCGGTCTATCAAGATTATTTTCAATAAATGTAAAAAAACATTTAGGAACGCCAATCCGGATCCTAAAAATCCTGAGATTTTTCGGGATTTGTGAAATAAATATTGGGATTTTTTCGGGGTTTGGATATCATAAAACCCAAGAGTTTTCAAAATAAATCCGTGGATTTGTTAAAAAAAATGTTTTTATTGCAACTTTAGACGAAAATTAGCACAAATTTTTATGCTATAGGACCTCCTCTGAAAATCACATTGATGCCTATTTTAGTATTAATGCATATTAAAATTTTGATGGTAGGTATTTCATTTCGCACAGTCGAATCAACATTTTTATTTCTATATTAGGAGATTTTGCATTTCAAACTTTACACAAATCCGAGTGACTTCGAAGGTAAATTAGCTCATTAAATGAATACTACGAATATGTTCCAAAATATATGTATTTTTATACAAAATGCAAATATTTTTTTCGAGTACATAATTGAATTTGTCTCTGTTTTTATTTATTAGGTCACATGGAACAGTATGAGGTGGTTATGAAAATTTCGAAACATGATATTTATTTTTATTTAGGAAGTATGTAGTTTAAAAATTTCAGAAATTATGAAATTTTAAAAATCTTTATTTAAAAGTTATAATTAATTGTTTGTTTTATATGTATTTATATTTTGTCTGCTAAAATTCAACAAAATTAAACAATTTTTCTTCACAAAAATTATGACTTAAAGATTTTCATATATAGGTAAAATAATTAAATTTATATAATCCCGAAAAATTCCAGGATAATCGCGAACTATCCCGGGATTTGTAAAAGCCAACCCCGTTTGGCATCCCTAGTATATATACACAAGTAGTGATAAATACTTAATTAGAATATAAATTCGATTTTAACTAATTTAAAATTCGACTTCGTTTTAATATCATTGGTCTATCTATATTTAATCTACTTGAATTTTTATGGCAATAAAAATAAAAAAATAAGACTAACGCTAAATACAACTGCCCGATTTCTGCAACAGCCTATTTTTTAACATTACAGTTTTTATAATAGCAACTTTTTTTAAAAAATGGACGCGATTAGTGCAACTTTAACTTTTTTCAGTCAGTTTAATTTCAAAATTATTTGATCGGTTATAGGCACCTAAAAACAGACTTATATGTCCCGGCCAAAGTTATGATAGCAAATACATATAAAATTATTTTAATAAGAAATAAATTACTATGCAGTTATTTTTATTTATTAATAAATAAATTAGTTACATTAACATCAATTAATTACTTCTTTTTGTTAAAGATATATATGAAATTGTATGTGATTTCAGTGGTCGGTCATTGCAACATTTCGCTAATTGTAACAACACCGATTTCCCTTTCGGTTGCGCAAAACGAGCCCGTATTGTATGTATTATGTTGGTTCTAAAATTTAGAATCTAACTCTAATTTTTTGTAATCAGTCTCTCATCTATAATTGTGAAGGAATTTTGACCATATATTAGATATTTTTAGTATGTAAAAGAATTCAATGTTGACATGCCCGGCTAGCTCAGTCGGTAGAGCATGAGACTCTTAATCTCAGGGTCGTGGGTTCGAGCCCCACGTTGGGCGCATCTTCTTTTTTATATCATATATGTATATATTTCAATAACTTTCCAAAATTTGAGAATAAAAACAAATATCGGCCCATTAGCTCAGTTGGTTAGAGCGTCGTGCTAATAACGCGAAGGTCGCGGGTTCGATCCCCTCATGGGCCATTGATCTTTTTGAAAAGTAAGCCCTCCGCTTCATACAGTAAATGACAAGTTCACTTCTTCTTTAGAAGAGTTCTGACTTTCTAGATGGAATTATCGGTTATGTTGCAAAAAGAAAAATCCCCGAAAAAAGGTGTTTTTATTTGTTATATAGGAAGTAACTCATTCCAACTATAGGCTTACATTGTATGTATCTGGTGGTATTTATACCGTAATATTGGTCCTACACACACCCTTAAAGACTACCACAATCGGCTCGGAATCACTTTTTGAAATTTTGCTATGTCCGTCTGTCTGTGTGTCCAGGTAAAGCTCGGTTCGTGTACTTTATAGCTCGCAATTTTCAATATAATTTGATCCAGGGACGACGAACGCTTTTGAGAAATCGGTTTATTATTTCGACTATACTTATTTTTACATACATACTATTTATTAAAAAGTCTTTATGGCCCATGAGGGGATCGAACCCGCGACCTTCGCGTTATTAGCACGACGCTCTAACCAACTGAGCTAATGGGCCTATGAACCGGTTTGCTAGATATTTATTTTTATTCTCAAATGTTGGAAACTTATTGAAATACAAACGTATATGATGTTAAAAAAGAATATGCGCCCAACGTGGGGCTCGAACCCACGACCCTGAGATTAAGAGTCTCATGCTCTACCGACTGAGCTAGCCGGGCATGTAAACCTATCTCCTCCTAGAATAACATTTAAAAGTAAGTGAAAAATATGTAAATATTAGAATAATTATTGATATTTGTTAACTATAATATCTGTCTGCTTGTGAGTATTTGAATAGTTTTAGATTAAAAAATTCTTATCTAAAAATACCTGGACAACCGCACAACCGTTGAAATATAGTAATTTGTTATGTATGTATGTTTCAGTATAATATGAGGGCATACATATGTAATTAATTCACTTTAAAATAAATTTTCATAGGCAATTGTCTTTTTAAATACATATGTATTATATAATTTGTACAATTATTTAGTTTTATACAATAGCCAACCTATTGTCGAAATGATCTTTCGAATCTAATAGTGAGATTATGTTATTTTTTAGAGTCAAATGGAAGACTGCAAAATATTATTTAATTATTTTGAGGGTGATTGTGTCACCGCCAAAGCATGTAAATTTGTGGGTAAGGGTAAAAATTGCGTTTTTTCGAAATTACGAAAAATAGTTTAAAATACAATATTTATACCCGACGGAATTGTCATAAGATCTCATATGGTATGGAAAAAATGTAATTTGGCCCATGAGGGGATCGAACCCGCGACCTTCGCGTTATTAGCACGACGCTCTAACCAACTGAGCTAATGGGCCCGTTGTTATTATTAACTTTGGCTGTGTGAAAAACATTATTATTAAAAGTGGGCGTGGTCAGTAACAATTTTACTAACCTATTTAAGGCGGCGTGAAAAATATAACAAACAATTGTTCAATTCACAATCGATGTTGTAGCGTTGTATGCGTTGTATGTCAGCAGCTGTTACAATAGTCATAACAATGTTGTTGGTATTTTCTATGCAAACGTTCTATACAACTCTTACGACAATTTTTCATATGTTTTTCGAATGTCGTAAGAAAATTCAGTGTTGTCAATTGTTTATTTCAGCATATAAATAAAAAATTCAATCGATTTTGGCATAAAAAACGATAAAGTGGTAATACAGAAATTACCAACAAACAGCTGTTTACCAAAACAAAAATAAAATTTTATTAAAAACTGTATATTTATTAGTTTAAAATGTGGAATAATAAAAATAATAGAATTTAAAAAAAATGAAATTAATTTGGTTTTATTTTGCTCGTTTAATTAGTTTAATATTCTTTGTTTTTTTATTTTACTTTTGACATTGTTTGTTTGGATTGTTTTTTTTTTATTGTGAACAGAAACTTATGACTTGTTTCAAAAGTCTGTTCACAATCACTGTTACTACACTTTAATAGATACAATATACAACTTGATTGTGAATTGAACAAATATGTTTTAATAATGATAATATTTTTTAATTTTAGTTTCTAAAAACTTACAATTACATTCTTTTTTTAAAACGTATATGGCATAATATTCTATTAATGGCATACGTACATATTCTGGTTACAAAAAGTTGTGTTTTGGCCCATGAGGGGATCGAACCCGCGACCTTCGCGTTATTAGCACGACGCTCTAACCAACTGAGCTAATGGGCCAGTTGATTATATGAAATCAGAACAAGATTGCAGTGTGTGAAAGCGGAAAGCATATTTTGGAATAAAAAGGCATATTCTTAAGCATATTTTCATCAATGTTCTGATGTTCTATCTAACTTTAAGTGAGCGACATATTTGATTTTTAGCTTTATTTCAGATTGTTGTTGACAAAAAAAAGAGATTTCTCATAGAAGAGCAGGATTAAATATGAGCCTATCCTTATCCTTAGACCCGATCATTTTTTGTTTTTTTTAAATTAAAGGTATATTTATTTTGTACTGGAGTTTCTTTGAATTAACACAATTTTATTTTGGAGTTAATTGATAAATGCGTATAATATATTTATTTAAGTTAATATTATTTGATTCAAATTAGTTGTATTATATAATACAACACCTTCATTTCCTAATAATTTCCACGAAAAATTACTTACTGAGAATGACTTCAGATGTAGTGAATTTGGAATTAAATAAAAATCATCACTTCTTCAGGTTAATTTCAGTATTTTCTGGAGTAAATTCTCCTTCTTTTTTCGTTGGGAATGTTCTCTATGGAAGACATTTTGGTACTATTTTATTTGTATTTTGATTGGGTGGCGCAGCACCCAGGGTACGCTAGTTATAGATAACTACATATAACACTTACATATACGTATAGAAAATTAATATTAATGTGTAACCAAAGTTACAAGCTAAAACGTATTTGGAACCGAAAAATCATAGAGAAAATAAATTGCAATAATCAGGGAATATCAGGAAAAAAGCAATTTGGCCCATGAGGGGATCGAACCCGCGACCTTCGCGTTATTAGCACGACGCTCTAACCAACTGAGCTAATGGGCCATCCGTTATTGCTCGTGAAATTTTTTCAAACATGAATGCTATATTTGAAGAAAAATCTTAAATTTTTATTTAAAAAAGTTTATTTTTGTATATTTAAAAATTAACATTAATTAACACTTTGTTGATTACATATAAGTCTCGAATAAACATTTACAAGTTTTTCCATAATTAGTAATAGGAAAACATACTTTATTTTTTAACTCGGTAATTTGTTGGCGGCGTATTAACACTCAAGAAACCAGGTTATACCACCTATACAAATACATACATAAATATATAGGATGTTGGTGCCCGGAATAATAAATTAATAAAATGTATTATTTGTTTTTCACAAATTTAATTAAACATAACATATGATGTAGAAATCGCCTAGCAGCATAATACATTTGTGCTACAAGTTAACTAGGAATAGAATAATTTCGAGGAAAGTTTCTATGAGAGGTAGTGAACAAACTCGGATGTACATATGTGTATATATTTACGATGATAGCTTTACTGTATTCGAATAATATCGAATCGATAGACTGCTAGACTTAAGACCCATTTAGTGTACAGATCAAAACCCTTTACAAACGACGAGTAGATTGTCTCAGAGATGTAGGAGCAATTGCTCATATTTCCACGGATGTTGACTATACTGTTCTGCCAAGAATTTCGTCGGATAAGTGTTTTCAAAATCTGTTTCACAAGCATAATACGGAAGAAACATAAATTGATAAATAATAATTAAAAATTTTGTAACAAAAAGTTGAATGTGGCCCATGAGGGGATCGAACCCGCGACCTTCGCGTTATTAGCACGACGCTCTAACCAACTGAGCTAATGGGCCATATGTGTAGGGTACACTTTTAATAAAATGAAAAAAATAATGAAGGTAAAGTAGTAGAAGGTTCTAAAACATTGGAATCAAAATTGTGAGAAAGATACTGACAAATATATTTTTTTCTTTTAACGCAATAAAATATTTTCAGAAAATTAACAATAATAGATAAATAGTACATGATAATAATAAACTAATGGAGGCTTGGAGCAATTATTCGCAAAAGTATTAAAGTTTGAGCAATAATGGCAAAAATTTAAGAATAACTAAAGAAAAATCATAAAAACAATATAAAAGGTTGAAGCAAATTAAACCGAAAAGAAAAGGAGAATTTAAAATTGAGAGTGAGAGATGTTGTGAGAGAGAGGGAGACATAATATAAAAACAGAAAATAGCGACTAATATAAATCAGCTGTTTTTCAAGGAACACTCATACACATAAACACAAACAATGTTGTTATTTTGACATCTTATAGATACAAATTCTCTCTCTTTTAAACCTTGCATATTTTTAAGAGAATTTTTTTTTTGTGAAGAATTTATAAATAAAATAGAGCAAAATTTTAATTTAGTGCTCATGTCCAGTCAGTATATTAGCTCATGAAAACAGTGATGCCACAATTAAATTAAAAATTCCACACATTTTTACTTAATTAGTTTAATAATTTCTGATTTAATTAAACAAATGAATTATAAATATTCTTGAGACTTTGTTCTGAAATAATTCTTTGATGTATTATGTTCCATGAAAGAAGCAAAACATATTTTGAAATTGTAAAAATTAAATATATCTGGCAATATTTTAGTTTATTCTGCTCTTTGCGATTGTCTTTTTGCATCTCTTATTGCTATTAATGAAACAATTAACTCTTATTAGTTTTTTATTATATTTCATTATTTTAGTATTTTTAATCGACAAGTGAAAACTATTTGGTCTGTTCGATCAAGTTCAAAATTAAAACTTTTAATACATTTTTGATTAAATTTGATTGATTTGATTGATTAAATAGTTGGCACAACTCAATACGAACATTTTGATTTTTATGTGGTTTAATCAAATCATTTTTTATATTTAGAAACCAAGTGTCTTCTCTTTGTTGTATACAGATATGTTTTTATGTTTGTATTTTGATTTAGAAATTAGTTATTATTTTGACATTTATTCATCCTACACTTTCGGCGAATAAATAGAAAAACTATTAAATAGGATTTATTTTTAAATTGTTAAATGTAAACATTTTAACATAGTTTTCTCTTAAAATTATAATCATAAAGCTAGCCATATATCTTACAAACACCCTATATATAGAGAGATAATATTACATAGTAAAAAATGCACACCTATTCCTGCAGTTTTATTAGTTAATGTTTTTCTAATACTAATTACTTTTCCCCTATTACTAAAGTAAGTAGCCTAAGGAAGTAATTATTTAATGCATTACTGGTAAACTATTGTATAGTGTAAAATGAAATGATTTTCGCTTATAACACGAGCATAATAAACCTAATTGCTAAGAGAAATTATTACTTGGCAACAGACACAGACACAGACACGTGATGCAGGGTACGTCATGAAATAAGTGTAAAAATACTCAAACATATGAAATAAGTGTTTTGTGGGTTATTTCCACTTGTTATTGTTGTTGTTTTTTTGTAAAATACAGAAACATTATTTCTTTAGTCATCCAAAGATGGCGCTAGAGGTGTTGAATTAAAGAAAATACTTTTTTTTTAAACTGACTACCTCTTTGTAAAAATATCTCTTAGTACCAAAAATAATCATTATTTAGTTAATGAGATTATAACATTTTGTTTAAGTAAATTGGCTTTTAAAATGTCTCAACTTTAAATTTGGACTTTATAAGAGAATTTTGGACTTTCAGGTCATTTTCTGAAGGGGAGTTTGTATGGGGACTATTTTCAACTATTTTCAATAGCATTCGTCCAAAAAAGAGTATGTGCCAAATTTCATCAAATTATTTTGAAAATTGCGTGCAGACGGACGGACATACATAGATAAATCGACTCAGAAAGTGATTCTTAGCCGATTGGTATATGTTAAGGTGGTCATACAACAAAAATATTGGTATATCACCAATATTTTTGGGTGTTACACACATCAGCACAAACGCATAATTCCCTCACCACTAAAGTGGTGTAGGGTATAAATTTTGATTAAACATGTGGGTATGGGCAAGTCTTATGTTAGTATAATGGTACATATGTACGTATTCTCGGTGAACACAAAGGTTTACTGGAACAGCTATACAAAATTGGATGTGCGA
This sequence comes from Lucilia cuprina, assembly GCF_022045245.1. NCBI lineage: Eukaryota > Metazoa > Arthropoda > Insecta > Diptera > Calliphoridae > Lucilia > Lucilia cuprina. Next base: position 22,019,098 of record NC_060951.1, read on the forward strand.
AATCAGACGAATGTAGAGCAGGACAGTGAAACTCTGCGACTGTGAGGTATTCGCCGAAGTTAGATCAAAGTATCTTGGAAGTGATATTAAGGACAAAGCATTTCTCACTTTTGGTTTGATTTAGTATACATCATCCTATCAACCTAACCTTAGCTAAAATAGAAATAATTTTAGAATACTTTCTTAAAAATTCAATGAAAACTAAAAGTGTTTTATTTAATTCAAAGGATTCTTTGGAGAAAAAAATGTGTATATATCTCTTCGATAAAAAAAGTATAATTGACTTTGGGTTAGACTAATTATGACAGTTAAGAAAAAAGCGAATTTCAGATGTGGTAGGCATCTAATTTGGGTTTGGTTATATTAATCTGATGATTATCTGCCTCACCGTATTACTTTGGAGACAATTGTTCTGTATTACAAAGAATGAGTGTTTGAGTGAACCTGGTAGTTTCCAGCATTTAAGTTAAATTTCATTCCTAAAATAACATAAAGGGAGCACAATTAAATAACTAATGACGCAACGTTTGAAGCTTTCACATCTGATTAAACGGTCATAGAAGGTTAATTTCCAGAAATAGGCTAAGTAGTTGCTAATTCAACAGAATATAATGGGGTTGTGGTTTAACAGAATATAAATTGCTCTCCTCCAGTTGCATTTTACATTGATAAACTTCCCCTATAATGTTCGATTGCAGTGCGGAGGAAAAGAGGTGTTTACTGTATTTCTACTCTACCGACTGGCATTGTCAAATGTATAATTGGTCTTTTCTTGAAATAATTTGACCTGGGTTGAAAAAAAGAGACCAGTAGCTCCCCCGTTCAGGTTTTTGCACTTTGTCTTGTCACGGTTATTGGAGAGGTCATTCGGGGTGAACGTGGTGGCTGTGGTTTAAACCTAAAATCGCAGAAAGAGAATGTTGGTTAAAAGACGTATAAATTTGGTGTCCTTACCGAAGACAACAGATACCACAACTGTTAAGCTAAACATTGAGAATTAGTTATTATCATATAAATACTTTGTAAGTAAGAATTTAAAGAATTCATATTTCAACCCACCTGTTAGATCTCTAACCACTGTTGCCGAATCAACAGAGATCATCCCATATGTGTGACTGTAAACGAAATTTATATTTTTGCATCTCGGAAGTTACGCAATGAGATAGCTCAAATTGAAGATCAAAATGCATGTACCTAGATCAGGGGAACTATGTTCAAACATTGTCATCTACACTCGACTTATTTCCTAAAATGAGAAAAAAAATAAAATAGGGTTAAATAAGATGCATGTATGTTAAAAGTGCGAACAGTTCAATAGACAGGCAGACGGACAATAATCAGTTTATTATAGTTTAAATGGCGTGTTTAATAAAAACAACAAACTCGCTTCTTTCTTCACAAAATGATAAATCAATGTCAATTATGATTTTCTTTTTATTAGTTAATTACGATTAAATGTAATTTAAATACAATTAATATCTAAGAGTTAGTTTGTGTTAACCAAAACACCAACAAAAAAAGCCAATAACATGTATGTACTTAATAAATTATTAATAATAAATACATATACATATATGTTTGTATGTACATATGTTTAATTATTTCCTTTAACTGTTGCTAGAAAAAATTTAATATAAGGAGTATGTAGTATGTAGATTTAATATAATAGATACTAATTGTGAGTTACAATATTTATAAAATAAATGAAGTGAATGTGTGTTTTTGTTTACAAACAAACATATGCAAAAGTATAACATACTAAATAGTATTTCATCTGTTGTCTGTCTGTCTGTCTGTCTGTCGGTCGGTCTATACGAATATCTTTATGCCTAATTAAGTTTCAAACTTGTTTTCACTTAATTTACACTTATAGATGTACGTACGTATGTATGTACATATATATGTGTAAAATGTACATACAAACATTTAAATTGTTTATCGTAAAGTAAGCAAAAAAACAGAGATACTTTATTTTTGCTTGGGTTTCTTGGGCAATTCTCATTAAAATAAAATTAAATGTCTGGCTCTTCTAAACATTTGTACACAATGTCATAATAAAACGCTCTTTTGCTTTTCAATTAATATGAATTTTATAGAGTATGGACTCTTTTTAGAAGCAAACATTTTCATTTATACACACTCTCTCTCTGTTTCTCCAGATACTTATATTTTTCGCTCTTTGCTTATGACAACATTAACCTCTTTCTTTTTGTATCTATAAGTACAAAAATTTAAATTTTACAGATACTTTAGTATTTGTGTGTGAATGTATGTGGGTTTTTTTTCAAGTATTCTTTTGTCCGTTACCTCTATATAAAATAAAAATTTCATAAAATCAGTCGTTCGTTGGCAATGGACGGATATTGCAGCGGCGCACAAAATGGTGGTTGGGTTGGGTCCACGTCCCTCGTTTCGAGTTGAGAAATAACACGTGCATGTACGAGTATAGTAGACAGACGATATCTTTCTTATTTTGTTTTTGCAGTTTTGTTTTCAGTTTGTTTTGCTATTAAAACTAAACAAAGAAAGAAATAAAGAAGAGGCAAAAAACGAAAAAAAGACAATGTTCATGTCATAAAATCGACTTGTGTAAAAAAAAACAAACTCGTTGCTACAGAGCAAATACATTTTTGTTTTTGACCAGAGATCTATTTGAATGTTATGCTCTGAGCATTTATGAAATGGGAAATTTTGTCAGTGAGTTTATCCATAAAACAAGAGATCTAGAAAGGAAGGTTCGCAGGGAATAACATAGTGCAACAAATTTCAACGAACTTTACAGATACGGGTGTTACATTAAAAACACATACACATCTTTACATACAAACATATGTATATATGTATGTATGATATTACTTTTAATACGTTCTTAGACAGAGTTAGGGATTTTTCACAGCTAAATTAGGTTTCTAATTTGAATTTTCTTTTGGTTAGCAAACAACAAAAATGCTTCTCTTTTGTATCTCTTACTTAATGATTACTTAGCATTTACTTAACTGCAAAAACATATATACATACATACATAGATACATTGAGTACTTGCATGTATGTAAGTGTGTATTAAATTTGAATATTAAAATTAAAGTGTTTTTTTTTGCATTGAGCTTGTACATTTAAGTTTGTTATTATTTGTTTTTATATTTTATTTGTCCGAGGGTGCTTCCACACTTTTCTATAAACAAACAGACATGTAGTCAATCTCTCACACACTTGTAGATACAAATTAACACTTGGTTACAGATACATTTCCACATGGATATTCACGTATATACATATGTATGTATGTACGTATTTATGAACGTTCGTTTGTAGATTTTTAAATGAGTTACTCTGAGTAAAGAAATAAAAACGGATTATATACTCTTATGCCTTGGGCTGTTTATTCTTAATGTTGTTGTTGTTTTTCATTATTGTTTGTAGACTATCAGGTCACTGCCACATTTGTTTTGATTTATATTTGTTGCTGTTCGTTATTATTATTATTATTATTAAACTTAAATGGTTTAATTGATTTGATTTTAGTTCTTGTGTATATGAATTGATTCTTATAAAATTTGATACAAAATTTTAAAATTTTATAGGTACATCGTATTTATACCCTACACCACTATAGTGGGGAGGGTATTATACGTTTGTGCTGATGTTTGTAACATACAAAAATATTGGTCCAATACCCACCTTAAAGTATACCGATCGATTCAGAATCATTTTTTGAGTCGATTAAGACATGTCCGTCCGTCCATCCGTCCGTCCGTCCGTCTGTCCGGCTGGCTGGCTGTCCATGTAAACCTTGTGCGCAAGGTACAGGCCGCAACTTTCAAGATAATTTGATGAAATTTGGACCAAGCATGTTTTTTGGCACAAGGACGAAGCCTATTGAAAATGGTTGAAATCGGTCCATTATTTCACCTAGCCCCCATACAACCGTACCTCCCGATTTGAACTTTTTATGCTATAATTACGTCAAATATTCTGCTATCTCTCTAAAAATTGGCACAAATAAGTTTTATATAAGTATAAATGATATTGCAGATTTTCGTCAGGATCGGCCTATATTTGACCCTAGCCCCCATACAAACCCCCCTTCAAAAAATGACTTAAACGTCTAAAATTGACTTGTAACCATTTGTATCGCAATGAAACTCAACAAAACTAACTGTTATTTAGAAATATATCCTTTTCCCGAGGATCGGCCCATATTTGACCTATATAAAGTCTCATTTAGAAATTTTAGTTTTTTATCAATAAATGGCTTAAATATTTTGGAATTATGGTAATATTCAACATAAAAGTTTCTTTACAAAAAATAAAAATTTTATAAAAGTAAAAATTGTAAAAATATACTCATGGTGTAGGGTATCATATGGTCGGCCAGGCCCGACTATACTTTCCTACTTGTTTTTTATTTCAATATATGTATAACGTATGGACTTTTTTTTAACAACTTTTTATAAAAAGCTGCCAATTTTGTACATATTTCTCCAGCGTCATTCCATTTTGGTACAATTTCTGACATTTAATAGGACAAAACATCAAATGTATGTATGTATATTTTAGGAGTTATGAAGAGTTTAAATTTTTACTGATAGATGACTTCATATTTGCGAAGTTTCAAACGTTGGAGATAGTAATGCGATGAAGTTGATTTTTTAATACCCTACACCACTTTAGTGGCACATGATCTTCTATAGCCCACAACTGAACATACTAAATAGGACTTTCAACTAAATTTTACTTTTATTCAACAAAAAATGACTTAAGTATATTTGAGGCAAGGTACAATTCAACTTAAATTCTTTGTTATGAAAACTAACTCATATTTTATTTTTTTAACAGGTATAGGGTATACTATAATTTCTTACTTGTTATACCCTACACCACTTTAGTGTGGAGGGTATATTGGGTTTGTGCTGATGTTTGTAAAGCACAGTAATATTAGTCCTATACCTAAAGTATACCAATCAGCTTAGAATCATTTTCAGAGTCGATTTAGCTATATCCGTCCCTCTGTCCATGTAAACCTTGTAATCAAACTACAGGCCGCAATTTTGAAGATTATTGAATGAAATTTGGCACATAATCTTTTATAGTACTGTAGGTCCATTATTTCACCTAGGCCCCATAGAACTAAACCCGCCAAATATGTTGTATACTAGTCTCGATGATCCTGATGAACTTTATAATTATAGGGCCTCATTTGACCCTAGAACCCTCTAAAAAGCCCCCATTAAAATTTTATTTAAATATCCACAGTTTTATTAAACAGTAAATGGCTTTAGTATATCTGAGGCAAGGTACAATTCAACTTAAATGCTTTATTATGAAAACTAAATCACATTTTATTTGTATGCAGGTGTAGGGTGTTATATGGTCGGCCTCGCCCGATTATAACTTCTTACTTGTTTTTGTTTAAGTGTGCCTTTGAAATTATTATTTTCTATAATTTTTCTATGTGTCGGGAATATTGAAACACTAATCCCAGATAGAATGTTTTTTAAGCGAAGCTTGAACGGTCTTGTGGTTTTATATTGAAGACCCACAAAGAGAATATCTCATCACCACACTCTACGAAGCTTTTCGGCAGAAAGCCGAGAAGTAACAGATTACGAACGTTAATTGGATTAGAATAAATATGATGCCAACTGGGGTTAACATATTTACCGACAGCCAGAAGGAAATTAGGGCGATATAAGGTGCTCAAGTTAAATCTAAGTCCGTATTGGCTTAAAATAAGTCTTTAGCAAAGTTAAGCTTTATATCTTGCTTTAATCGTTTTAGTTGCTTTAATAAATATGCGATATGGAAGAATATCGCAGTATAATATCCTTTTAAGCATGCATTGACCATTTACTGTAGCTGTCAACTCAAAATTACTTTCTAAAATGAGAAGAAACTGTAAAAAAGTATTGGGTCACCGGAGTTCCGTATACGTGAAAGAGTTGAATGTAGTAAAACTGAAGAACGCCAAATCGTCTCCCGGAATAATAAAAGGATGTTCCATTTGGAGAGTGTCCCCTTAAAATGAGCAAGTCTGAGGTAAGTATGACAGTACGTATTATAAATAGTTGCACAAGCTTATGGACGAAAAATTATACAAGTTTGGAATACGACTTCACACTAAATTCATTGTCAGGCTTTCGACGAAATTCGGATAAAGCTATTGTTAGGAACACTGATTGGAAAATTCTTAAGAATTATGATGATTATAACTTCGTGATCATTATATAAGGTTTTTGTTTTTACAAACAAACATTTTCCGAAAAAAAAACAGTGAACAACAGGTCCTAGGTCCAGATGTATAATTCCGGATTTGATAGAATATACATCCTCCTGTGAAAGCAACCTTACATTATATATTCTATATGATTTGAAAGGCCATGTGACCATGCTATTTATAAATCCAAAATAATACTGCTAAAGTTGTGAAAGAATTACTCAAACGTACGTTATACATTTTCTAATTACAATAATCAATTTTAATAAATCTTTCCGTGATTAAGTAACTTGAAATGAAACATAATAAACTTATAAAATGTTGGTTATATAAATTATCTCTCTCACCTACTGAAAGTTCATAATTTATGACATGTTTTGAGGGAAATTGAAAAGATATTATACAACTAATAGTTAATACAACTCGTATTCGTAATAAACAAATAATTTATTATTATTGTAATTTCTATTGAATAAAATAAAAAAAGTAAAATGTTAATATTTTTACTCATATGTACATACATACATATACATATGTACATAAGTATGTGTTCCCGACTTAATTTCAATATTGTCCCCAAGAGTCGATAAAACAAAAAAATAAATTGAATTTAAATTATGTCTTTGTGCATGTAATACGAATGTTGTATGTATCTGTAAGTATGTTAGTTATATTCATAAACAACCTCATCATTAGGCAAAATATACTTAATACATAACACACACACACGCTCGAAAACATTCATCCATTCAGACATCCATCCATTCGAACACTATTCGTTCGTTCGTTTGTTGCGATACTCTGTACAACATTCACTTTATCAGTTAGTCCCCATTACAAATGTATTTTTGTTATTTCAAAAGTTCTTTTTGTTGTTGGTTTTATTTTTATTCTATAAGTGTGTTGCATGTTTGTTGGGCCTGCTAGTCTTGTTTATACTTTTATTTCCATCGTTTGTATGTTCGTAGCGTAATAAAATACCCCGTTATAGGTCACGTATTCGTCATCAAATTGCACAACACCTCGGCGACCTTTTTGTTGTTCTTGTCGTTGTACAGTGGATATGTTGTTGTTGTGAAGAATAGTTGGAAATTTTCTTTGATAAGCTATGATGTGCACTGTGATTTAGTTCGGTTCGAGGGAATTATAGAAATTTTGAAAATTCGTATGTGTTCTCGTTCTATCGACCTGCACTAAACATTTTCAAACGAAGATCGGAGTTATTAGATCAGAATTTGTAAGCATAAAAATACGGACCAATGTCCTTGATCCAAGGCAACTGCCTACGGTTATGAATGCTCTTATTAATCTTTAAGTTGTTGATTGTGGAAAACCACCTAGAAGTTTCGAAAGCCTATGACATCGAAACCTCAGTTGCAAGTCGCTTTCATATACCGTAGTTAACTTGAAGGATACAGACACAAGAAATTTTCGACTGTGTTCGTCAAGCCCTCCCGGGGGCATGTTACCTTGGCGAGACCTCCGCCTTGGTGTTATTACAATCCCGGGGTATAATTGGTTACAAGTCATACCAGAGCTCCGCATAATCAGGTACTACGGGTGGCCAGTTGCCCGCTGGCTGGTCAGTTGGTTGAGGTTCTTTCGGGATCCACGAAGCGGCTGTGGCTTAAACCCAAATTAGCGGGGAGAGTAAGTGGCGGTTAAAAGACTGATGCATGATAATAGTCAATATTTCGGGATAAGTTCGTTGCTGTTGCCGAAAACAACAGATACCCCACAGTTGAGTGACTGTGGGACTAAGCGTTGGAAATGAGTTGGTATTAATTGTACATGGTACGGGATGAATGTGAGGTTCGGCGGGAAAATAGACCAGTGGATGAAAAAGACCATCGTGAGATAAGGCCGTCAAGGCAGGTGCTCACGTTAAAAACCCTCGACATTCCTGTCTTCGTGAAGCAAGTGACTTTTTAATAATCATGTACTTCCTATCAAACAGAAGAACATTGTTGACATTTTGACGACGCTGCAGCGCGCTGCTACTCATTCTAGTGATTACTTCGTTCTAAAAGTTAGCGACAAGATACAATGTATGTAATTTATGTATGGCCTCGCTGTAAGTCTTGCACAGTCCAACTAATCGAGACCTTACCGTAAAACTTCAAAAGAGAAAACATGATAAAAATAAAAACGTTGTGTACTCGTTTTATTTCCTTTGCCATTCAAATTATTCTAGAAGTGTATGAATATTCCATCTATTCCATACAAACGGATTTTTTCAGACTTTTTACTGGGTACGAGTCTGGTCTGACTGTATGTATGTACAATGTACATACATAGGTACGATTTGCTAATGTGTTTTGTTGTTGCAGTCACTGTTAAAAAGTTGTATTTGTTAACAAAAGGTACAAAAACGATACTCGTAATCGTAGTTGCACTGTATGTGTGTCGGAGTGTGTTGTTGTTGATGTTGTTCTTGTTGAATAATGTGACAAAATGTTTTTTAAATTTGTTTCAGCTTTTTCTTAAGTTTTTCTTTTTAAAGAAATAAATAAATTTATGTAATGCAAATATCATTAAGGAAGTAATACCAACAGTGATAGAGGTATAGAGACTTCAGCAACAGCAACAACAACAAGGAAAGAGAGCAGTAGCACAGTGTAGAAAAAGGGTCTTAAATAATGAAATTCTTAATCGTCTTAATAAATCATGGTCTCTGGCACATGTATGACGGCAAACATTTAAAGTTATCATGCAACAACAACAGCAACATAAACTACAACAACAATAATATTAAATATCAAAGACACAAAATACTTACCCTGTAAAAGAAAGAAAGAAAGAACGAATGAATAAAAATGCTCGTAAATAAAGGAGCCGTGTTCCATACATACATACATATGTGTATATGTATAAGTCTAGATGTAGTAGGAAAAAGCTGGTGATGATGAAAATATATGAGTTACAATTTAATAAATTTATCATTTACTCGTACGTTGAATTTTATTTGTGTTTGTCTTTTATTTTCAAGCCGGGAGAGAAGTTGTCGGTTTGTTAAATTATTTATTTATTTATTTTTTACATTTGATAAATTAAACAATATTTGTGTTAAATGTGAAAAGATTAAGTTTGTACTTTTTATTTCAAGAACTTTTGACTAAATTATTTATTTAGAAATAAAATATTTTTAATTGTCGCTTAAAAAAATATTACCAGACAGGCAAACAAAGACGATATGCCTAATGTAATAATTGGGTTTACATATAAGCTCCAAAAAACGAATTTGCGAATTTTACTAGAATTGTTCTTTCGGTTTTAAAACTATGTATATATGTCATGCAAAAAATTAGGCTGACAGGATAACGTGCCGCAAAGGCTCTGAAGTTTCCAAGTGCATTTACAAGGAAAAAATTTAGATTTTTTCAGATTTTGCTAAAATTTGGCCATTTAGTAATAAATTTTGAACCTTTTTGAAAAGTAATCGTAATGTGCACAGAATAAGCAAATCCCATTGCAAATCCCTAGACCATAAATGTGTTTCACAGCACATGAATTAAAAAATGTGACAAAAAATTTACTTATTTTTGGATATATTCTAAAAAAATATTTTGTTGCTTAAATTATATCTATATTTACTCGGATATTAGTTAAAGAAAATCGCGTTTTTTTTGTAATATTTTTGAGAATATATATTAATCTATAAAACAAATTTTGTATGAAAATTTGTCTAAAAAATTGTTATGAATAAGGCCCTAATTCTTTACTGTTGTACATTTTAAATAAAGTATTCTCCGAGCATTATAGTCCAGATAATATAAGATATTAACCCTTTGTGGCACTTGGAAACAATCACTTGAAGCACTCTTATGAAACACTCTTATGTATATATAAGAGAACTTGTAATTTTGCCACATTTCACGCAGATATTTTTTAATAAATCATAGTTCAAGTATTATTATACTATTTATAGGAAATTCATTTTGAAGATTTTATGAAATTCTGAAAATATAAAAAAGTTTCTTTGGCTCATGTACACTGCACTTTGCTCGAGTACTTGATTAGTACTCGAGTACTAATTAATAACCATTGCTGTCCGTTACATAAGTTCCATTTACAACCACGCTGATGGAATGGTCTCCGGTAGTAATTCTTTTCGCCAGAGCACCGTATAATTTGGTACTACGGGTGGCCAGTTGCCTGCAGGACTATGTCCTGTCTGATAAGTTGGTTGAGGTTCTTTCGGGATTCACGTAGTGGCTGTGGTTTAAACCCAAATTCGGGGGAAAAGTATGTTTCGGTTGAAAGATTGATGTAAGGTAAAGTCAATATTTCGGGATAAGTTCGGTGCTGTTGCCGAAACAACAGATACCCCATAGAAGAGTGACTGTGGGACTAAGCGTTGGAAATGACTTGGTATTAATTGTATATGGTACGCGATGAATATAACGTACGACGGGCCTCACCCCACCCGTCTACCTATAATGAATGTGTCGTATGTGTGCTGGGTTGTATGATGATGGATGAAAGGTATCATATACAAATGATACAATTAAATTTTCTTTCCTTGTAAAGATATGTTCAGAGTATACTCTGTTCATATCAGAGTTACAAAGCCTTCGGTTTATTTAATGGATTCGTACTTGGGTCCACCAGTTACGTTTTTAGGTGCTGTTGCCGAATCAACAGAGGCCATCCCATCTGTGTGGTTGTAAAAAGAAGTAATGTTTTACATCTCGGAAGTTAAGCAACGGGCAGCAATGGTCAGAGATTTTATAGCTCGAGTACTTGCACAAAGTGCTTGTGCGTGGACCGGCCCAATCCATGTACAAAAATTGCCACCTGAGTTCTTCATTTAAGGATTTAGGGGCGATGGTAGACCGTTGTCAAGTCTAACCAATGAATGAAAAAGACCACCGTGGGGTAGATAATTGTGCCAGGTACTCACGTAAAGCACTTCGGCATTCATCGAATAGTAGTAAAAATAGTGTTGGGGACTGTACAGCCATAATTAATGAAGAAACTTGCACTTGCCATTTCCGTGACATGGCCTTTCATATATATTATATTTGAAATTACAAAGCCATTTTCAGATACCTTCACTTTTTATTGCGTCAAATGCATGTTTAAAATCTACAACAATTAAATCCAGTTGCATGTTCTATTCGATTGAGTTTTCCACGAATATTCTATAAGAGATAATGTAACATAAAAGATTCGTGCCAATAGACTTGATTTTAATGCTAATAATTAAATACATAAACGATAGAACATTTTTAAATAAACTTTAATATTTAAAATGATAACAGTATATTGATTGCAAAATTTAATAATATTAGAAAACATTTTTGCACCTATAAAATATATATATAACTGAACAAGCATCGTTTTAAAATGTTTAATAATTTAATGCCTTCGGTCACCACTAGTGCTTTAGTCAATTAATTTAATTTGCTTTTGGACTGTTTAACTACAACACCAACAACAAAACAAAGGGAGTGAAATGTTTAACTTGACTTGATTATGATGAAAATAATGACGATAAAACCATATGAAATCTTGCCACCGGCATAGCCAAAGATCTTTTCTTTTTTCATACAAACCATCCAACTAATATTGTTGTACATTTAAAACCAAAACAACAACAACCAATAGCAGCAGCAATAAAAAAGGTAGTAAGCATAAAGATGAACAAGTTGCCAATAGATAAAGACCAATAACAGCTTTAAAATTGTACAACGAAACATAAAAAGAGAAAGAATACGAGACAAAAAAATGTAAAATAAAATCCCAAAGAAATTTAATACTGTTTTATAAATGTATGTATGTATGTATGTATGTATGTATGTATGTATGTATGTATGTATGTATGTATGTATGTATGTATGTATGTATGTATGTATGTATGTACAATTGAGTATATTTATAACAACGTTTAACATTACACATACTATAAAGGAATATAATCATACATATCTACTTCCCATACAACCCGATGTACATACATTCATACTTACATAATACAGCGGTGTAAAACTATACTGTTTTTATACAGTGAAGGATAAAATGTCTAGATGTTTAAAATTAAATTCTGGTGGTCGAAACTTATAATATAAGTAAACATTCTTTGTTGATAGTATTACGATTTCACTAGCCCTATAACCATCAAAACAGTTCTCATTGATTAGCCCTTAACTTCCAAGCATATCCTCTGAGATCTCATAATATATTTTATTTAATCTAAACTTAATTTAAATCCTAAGAAGAAAAATTTCTTTATCTGATATATACTTAAAAAATACCGTTCGGCACCACAAAAACAAACTTGGAATGTGAATCAAATAATTTTTCACGAGAGTATAGTCAGGAGGTAGATATGTATATGTTAAAATGTATCTTTCAAAATTGGTTTTACTTGATAGTGTAGAGCATATACCGGCGGATAGAGAGGCAGATAAAAAAAAATCACCACTACACACACACTATTGGCATTTTTTAATTGAAATTGCACTGAAAAAAATATTTGGTTATTTTTAATTTTGAAGATTAAATTGCATTAATGTAAAATGCGAATATTTATAGACAATGTGTAATCAATGTACTTAAGAATGATAATTTCTTCACATAGAAACAACATTTTTAATTAAAATGTACAAAAAAAAAGTATGAAACAAGATTAACTTATTTACTTTCATTGTTATGCATTCTAGAAAATTATTTAGAGTGCACGTTGTTTTTGTAAATTATGCTCTTGCTTTTGCAAGTTGTTTTTGTTTTTTTCAAGTTGTGTTTGCAATTTCTTTAACAAAGCGACATTAACCTGCCTTGTTGAATGCTGTCAAGCAACTAAATAAAATATTTGTATTTTTGATGCTCTTGTTTAGAGATTCGTATGCGATCGTGTTGTGTACATGTAATTTGCCGAAAATCTTCGTTGTCAGAACAATACTAGCGCCGACGTCTGGTGTAGAGAGTCTGAGAATAATTTCCTGTAGGATAGGACTGAATGGTATTTCCTTCTTGAGAAACCCGGAAGATCGCCGCCGAGCATAACACGATAACTAATTTTTTTTAGTAAAAGAACTTTATAATTTCTTTACAAGAGAATGTAGAGTGTTGAAGATATATATTTTAAATGAATTAGGCTGATGCTGGCACTCACTACCCGCATGAGGTTACTGACACCATTCAAATTCTCTTCGATTTTACCCAAACCATTTTTTCCTGTTGCATGTTATCATGATGATATTCCTTCAACTTAGTGTGATTGCAATCTCGGGAACTTATAGTCTACCGCTACTATAAACTGGTGATAAAATGTATGATCGGCTTTTCCTTGTAACGATTTGACATATATTCCAACCGGGCAACCATTAGCTGAGTTTCGGAGATTGTCTTATTCCGGTTGTTGGAGAATTTTTTACTCTAATTTGCGGAAAGAGAATCTTGGTTAAAAGTCTGATCTATAATGGAAGTTTTTCTCAATGAGTAATGGAATTAAAGTGTCTTATACTAGTGATACCATTGATTTTTTTCTTATCCGGGAATTTTATTTTGGTTTATACCATGTGCTTGATTGTAAACGGAAGTGTTGTTTTTTTGCACCTCAGAAGTTAATGATCAGAGAATCATCTGAGAACATCCTTGAATTGTCATCGGCGTGTAAGACATCGAATGGGGCGGTGGTGAGTTGTTAAAAAAGCTCACCCAATGAACGGAAAATACCATCGTGAAATTAGCCCGCCAAATGTTCTTCGACTTTTTTACTCAAGTCATTCCCTTCGTATCATGTTGCCATGATAATCGTCCCCCTTCTTTGTGTGATTGCAATATTTAGGTAAAGAAGTTCTGAAAAAAACCTTAAGTCCTCTGGGTCTATATACTGATGGAAATTTTTGGTCTTCCGGTACGTCCTTTACTAAGGGATTTGAGTATTCAAAACTTTTAACGTTCACTGTAAATATGATAATACGATTTATTCAACAAAAGAACGGTGGTATGAGAAGAGTAGTGGCTACATAAAATAAAACAAGTAAAAATGTGAGTGTGTGTGATGTTTGTACGAATATGTATAATGTAAAGGTTTTTAGCCGTCATTTATGTGTATGTATGAACATTATACATACATATGTATGTATGAATGTACAAAAGTATACATATGTAGAACGAACATGTCTAAAGACAAAACGACAAACGATAAAACATACATACAGACTGACTGGCCGACGGACTGATTGACTGACAGTGGGACTAACAAGGAATCAGGCAGAAAGAGACGTAATAATCGACAGTAGAACAAAACAGCCACACAGACAGTTGTGAAAGAATGTGATACATGTGAACCAAGTTATGTCCGGTTGAACTAACAGCATTCATTGGAAGGTATATACATTCACACACACACGTATCATTACATGTACAATTCACACAGATATAAACATACAAAAAGGGGGAAAAAGAAAACAGCATCACTTATAAGAAGTATTATACTTCTACAAACAGTTAAACAAAAGGCCAAATGTTTATTGAAAAAGAAATGTTTTAAAAAGTTAAAAGAGAGAAAAAAATTTTAAACGAAATCAACTAAACAGAAATCAATTTTTAAAGAATTCTTCCTACAAACAAATAAACATTCTCATGCAAACAAACTCACAAACGAAAATATATTCGAATGTGTACACAGATACAAAATATCTACAAACATACATTAATATGTATGTATGGACATTTCTAGTTATCCGTGTATGTGCAAATGTGTTTTTGTCCATGTAAATACAAACAAACAAATAAATAAATATAAAAAGGAAAACATTTAGTAATTGATAAACTTTTAATTGAAGACAGACAAAAGCGACCAGTAGATCGTGGGACGAATAAAATGAACTACTGAAGGGCACAATGGAAAGTGGAAGCAATGATATCAACGTGTTTGATAAGAGTTATTTATTTTCTTTTTGGTTTGAAATCAGAAGAAGAAAAACAAACCACTTGTGCCAAGGTACGAGGTGGCTTTAACAAATTGTGTAATAGACTGAGAGTTCAATGAATAAAAGTATTTAACAACTTGAGTGTTTAATTGTATGTGTGCGGTATTTCTTTTGAAAATTTAAACTAAACTATGTACATATGTATGTAAGGCTTAGAATTTATTGCAATATAAATTTAAACCTTTTAGATGAAATTATTTTATTGTTTTTAAAAATAAAATTGACTGTTCCAGGATTGCAATATTTAATTTTGATTTTTTTTTAAAGATGACATTTATGCATACTAGCAGATGTAATTATGTAATTTACTTATGTACGTTTGGACTTACCCAGCAGTTCAAGGGGACAGTCCCGAACTGACCACTTAACCTACCACTTGTGGTGGCCCCTAGCCACCTGACTACCCAGGTGACTGACTATTTTAACATGGGCTTGTCCTACGAGGAAGTCAATCGTCACTCTACACCCTACAAAGAGACAGTAAAGAGACGATTGCCTCCGCTCTCGCTTACAAATGGGACACTAAAGTGACGACTGTCTTCATTCTCGATTACAAAGAGTTTATTTGTGACGAAAGACCAAAAAAAAAAAAAAAAAAAAATACGAATTGGAGTCAACCATGTGGTAAGATATTAATGGAACTAAAATTTAAAAATTTCAAGTGTCTACTCTCTAGAATACTATGTGACAATAATGTGACGATTGACTCGAAAGATATAAATTTGAGTCAACCAGATGGTGGCATATTAGTAGAAAGTAATAATCATATCTTCAAAAGATGGGTAAAATAACTACTTTCGGAAGTACAACAAAAAAACTACTTTTCAGAGTATAATCTTTAGGTTACTTGAGGATAGTAAAGAGACGACTGTGTCCGCTCCCGCTTACAAAGAGGACACTAAAGTGACGACTGTCTTCATTCTCTATTACAAAGGGTACATTCGTGACGAATGACCCAAAACATAGGAATTACAATCATCCAGGTGGTTAACTATTAGTGGAAATTACTGTCTTTTTCGTATGCATTGACTCTTTATCGAACTGCTGGGTACTTTTCGGGTGAATAACTACTAATTTTTGTACTAAATTACCAAAAAGTAAATGGTTACAAATTTAATTTTCCGTATTTTTATCAAGACCAATACGATTGTATGCCTGAGGCAAAGCTTAGTCAGGTCCAGATAAGTCCAATTGTGTTACCATGATATTGACACTTTACCAATTGTCCTTAATGAAGGGAACTGATTATTTTAGACTTTTGGTCTCCAAATGAAGTAGTGGATCATTGCCAGATACTCATTATATAAGCATTTTTTCCCTTCGGAGCAAATACAGGGAAAATGCTCTATACATTCAATTTTCTGCTTCGTTATTACAAAAATCATTGTATGTTGTAGCCTCTGCGCATGTATACCCAGTGAATAGTGTCCTATTATGACAGCGATAAGGTTTCTGAGATTGAATCTATCTTATAGCAAGGTGTGTTCGTGTCCATTTTTGGTTTCTAAACAGGTGGATTAATTTTCGTATATTCTATTAGCGATCGATTGCAGTTTATACTTCCCTGTTTCCCTTTTACGTAAGGTATATCGATATTGCAGCAATACTCATTTACTTGTAGAGCCTATCCGTCTTTTAAGTGGAACATTTGCCAGGGTAACCGATGATGTATTCCTACCACACTCTACGCCTGTGTATGTTTTGGATCCATCAGTGAATATTTGCATGACATTGCAAAGCCCGGATCGAAATGGTCATAAATATATGTATTACAATATCACCAAAATGATGTATAAATTCTTTCTAGTTTATATCTTATTTAATTTTTTTAACCGTGTGTTAGCTATTAGTTATATATATTATGTACATTAATATTCGTGTAAGCTTTTCATTGATGTAAAAAACTTTAGTATTTCATTGTATTATTCAAAAATATTTTTATTTTTCATCATATGTTCGCCCCATGAAAAAATATGTTTAAATGGTATCATAAAATGAACAAAGCTTTCATTTTAGGTGACAACATTAGTGCCACTTTTTCTCCATACAAACGGTATCACCCTAATATATACACATACGTATGTTATAAACATAATTAATGAGATGATTTACACAACGAAATTAAGTTTAAAATTTTACATTATGAAAATAAGATCTTTACAACATTTTAAAATATTTTTTACGCCACAATTTAATTAACTTATAATCAACACAATATTCATGAACAAAAGGGCGAAATTTTCCATTTAATTATTTGAACCATTTAAACAACAGTTTACCGTTAGTTAAAGCGTTGTTATACTTTTTGTGGAAAATCCATTAAATAAACGTGCCTAAAAGGAGAAGAAGACACTCACACATACTTGTATGATTCGATTATGAAGGTTGGTATGTGTGTTTCTGTGTGAATTTTTATATTTCTGAGTTTTTTTGTTCTGTAAAAATTCGTTTGTTTCAAAGTGCACAAAACAGTTAAGCAGGCATTAAAGGACCTGTTGGGAATTTCGCGTTTCATTTTTAATGAGGAAAAGCGCAAAAAGGATAACATGTATAAACGACTCAAATGAAGGGAAAACGAATGAGTACAAACGAATCGCATAAAAGAAAAAAAATTTAAAAATAAAATATTTTGCTAAAACACTCTCGCTCACATGAAACAAAAAAAGAAAACCTACAAACAAAATGTGAGGCAAACAACAAAAAACGGTGAACTACATAAAGTAAGTTGAGAACAAGAGGAAAGACACTTGAACCCTTTTTGCGATTTTGCCTGTTTGGTAAACATTTACTTGTATTTTTCAATGGCTTCAAGACTGACTATCTCGCTAACTGGCTGACACACTTTGACTAACATGACTGACACTATAGTCTGACTAATGATTATGACTTAAGGGGTAGTTTTTTTTGGGTGGCAGATTTAGTTCATGCGAATCATTCAATGTTAGTTGGAAGGAATGGCCAAGGAGGCGGCGTGAATGATGTAGAGAACAATAACGGTTATGAGGTACCAAATGTACTACTAACTACATGTATATTTAGTATGTGCATAAATAAATTTTCATAATTGGTAAAGTTTTGTGTAATGTAAACATGTTGTTTACACCATACAAAATAATTAGTTTTACGAAGGGGGTAGTATGTTGATAGAAACTCAACAGAAGTAATAAATTATCATCAATATTGTGCTTATTCAGATGAATTATTTGACCTTATATTGAATTTTATTCCCACAAGTTGAGATTTAAATAATTTTTTAGAATGAGTTACCAATAATTGAGAATTTAGGTTAATTCCGTTACTTAACTATGGTTTACTTTTCTTTGTTTACTTAGAACTATCAAATCTAAACAAAGTATAAGGTAACGGTCTTTCGAGTTTTCGGTTTTCTATATATAGGACTACTCCATACACATTTTTTCTTATAAACTAATGTAGTACTCTATTAGGTCTTTTACCTTTTAGTAAGTAGTATGTTTTTTTACATACATATATCATTAAAATTATCTTCAATATTCCCCATGTTATACTTGTGACAATAGTCATCATATCAGGTTTACAATTCTTATGTTCAGAGATTTGTCTTATCTCTTACCAGAGTATTTATAAAGAGTATTAGGTAACATCCCATCCCAGATTCCCAGTGCACTTCTTAAAGTCGCACAATCACACTACTAAGATGATTCTGTTGTTTCCGAAGTATGGATCCATATTTAATTGACAAGACTACTATGAATTGGAATTTGATAAGATTACCGAAGGAACCTCACAAAACTGATCAGTTAGGACAAAGTCCAGCGGACAACTGGACTCTTGCACTACTAAATAGTGTGATGCCCTGGTTCGACACCATCATCCCAAGGTAAGGATACATTTGATCATCACCAGTTTATAGTTACGGGAGACTAAAGACTTGTGTTGATCCAACCCATGAAAAATAGTTTTTAAACAAGTTATCATCGAACGCGGCAATTTATCATCCTCTCTTTTTGCGAGTTTGTCAACTAACAAAAACGTCGATTGATAGTAACTTTAAGTATTGCTTGATCTTTACGTTCTACTGTATTTCAGGTTCTTTAGTAGCCACCGGTGCTAGAGTAGAGGAAATCAACAAATTTCTAATAAGCTTATTTTGTATTAAAAAGCCTCCTTAGATTAATCTATACATACCAAGAGTCTGTGAATCGTTCTAGTGCTAAGGATACTGGATCCAATGTATTAAATGTATAAATAACAAGAAGCTTGTTTTAGTATTATATACTTCTTTGAAAGTAGTTGGCTGATGAGTGTACCCTTAAGTCAATGTTAACCTCTCTTACCCAGCAAAAATCTGAAATTTTTGGTAATAGCTAGTAGTTATTTCATATATTACTTGGTAATGAGTGTTCATTATCATTCACATTATTTCATTTAGCTGAATAGGTTATTACTGGTAAAGAACAAAACGATTTGGATTTGTTATGGCTCAATTGTCTAGGTCGTTCATTTAACAAACAGGGGATTCGTGGTTCGAGCCCTGCTGGATACTGTTTATTTTTTTTCAAAATGACATTCATTTACATATTTTTGTAAAAAGCCTCAAAATTACAAAAAGCAACATGTTGATGGAGCATCGAGTTAGCGGCTGGAGTGAGAAATATAGAAAACAACTGAATGCCTGGGTTCAAATCCCTGCCTGCAGAGGAATTTTTTTATTTTTTTGTTTTCTACATACAAAGTCGGCCCAAAATAACTAGCTATCACATAACATATTTGTAAGTTTATTTGTAACTAGTAATTTCGCAAAGTTCTTGTAATCAAATTAGTAACCATTTATTAATTTGTTTAAGGTAGGTACATATTATTTGAACCTCGTCGAACAAAAATAATTAGTTATTCACCCCAAAAGTAATTAGTTTCCACGTGATTAAAATAATACTTCCTAGATTACTAGGTAATGAAAATTTTTGCTGGGTAAATTTAATGTTAAAAATAAATGGAAAACAATAAATACCATAGAGTAAAACACCCATATGTGGGTATAAATAATTGTACTATTTTTGTGGAAAGTAAAGATTTACATTACATTAAGCATATGAATAGTTGGTTAATTGTTTGGCTGGTGTTTATTGTATTCATTGCAATAAAATCCACTTCCTTCTTTGAAATAATGTTCATACGAAATGCATTTATTTTTATTCATTCTTTCAGATTACGAATTAAAAAAACAGTTTTAGTAAAATATTTTCCCGTAAAATAAATGTCAAAAACATGTGTTCGTGTATAAAATGTAAATTTCACAAAAGTGGAAAAATTTTAATTACTTAATGATTTAAAGTGGCGTTTTAAAAAGCTCTGACTGAAAAGTTTTGTTCTTTTGATATCATAAGAATAAACATAGTTTATTTAAAGTTTGAAATGCAGTTCATCTCCTTAAGTATAACTAGGAATCTGTAGATAAATCTAACAGATTTCGCAAGTATGTATTTTAATATTGGTTTCCTGCGAGTAAAAGTTATTTCGTTCTTAATAACCATCTATTGTTATAATATTGAGTTAATTAATTACTAATTTTATGTGTCTGATATATGAATACAAAATCACATATATGAACCCCCAAAATACTCCACAAACAAGAGTATTAAGCACCACACAAAAGATTTCAACATCAATACACACACTCACTAGTTTTGATATTTGTTGGGCTCGCATTTTATTTACTGCACTTAAGTGACTCTGTCTGTGGTTGCTGGCGGCGATTATGGATGGTATTTACATATGTATATAATAGTGGTGGTGGTAGCGGTGGTTGGTCTCACTCTGTCTATTGATTTTTAATGATTCGTTACAATGACTGTCAGTCATTTATAGAAGATGAGATGAGTTTATTGATGTTGTTTAACGTGGTCACTTTTAAATAAATTATACATACATTTTAAAGTCACCAATTAATCAATCAACATCAAAAATTAACACACCGCCGCCTTCTTTATACTTATTGGATCTATCGGTGTTAAAAGTTTAAAGAAGTACTAGAAGTTATTTATACATTATGCGGTGTATGTGTGTAATAATTATGAACTTCTTTCGTTGTAAATTTATATATTTTTCACATGATATGATTGATTGATATAACACTGAATGATTGATGAAAAAACATGGATTTGTTGTATTAGTAATATCAATGTAATGTTTAATTGTAAATGATATCATCGAAGTTTTTATATTTGTAATATATATAATTCATTTGAATTACCTTGAAGAAACTCTATTAATTTAAATTTTATCGTTCTTTTAGTAATAAACATTAAATATATTATTAATGATAGCTACATATTAGTTATACTATTAAAACCTTATATCTTTCTGATGTTAAACTAACAAATGTTCAGGTACACTCTTCGTCTTGACAGCTCCTGCAGTAGTCATACTTGGTAAGTTCAGTCTTTATATGTAACCTCAATCGACTATATATTAGCGTAAGCTTGTAAAGTTTTTCACGAATCGAACATTTGCTTGATAGCGGTAGACCGACAAAAAAGTTTTTATGATCGATCCTATTACCATATATCTGTAGGTGACCTTGAATCCAGTGCAGGCCTACTTTGCTATGTTACGCCATTTCATTAAGGGATATCCGACATTCTAGGTTAGTGCGATGTTGTATAAACACCACTTATAGCCCTTAGGGCATTCTGACTATCGGTGTATACTCGAATAAGTATTATAATTGTGTAGAAAGTTGGAAGAAAACTTCTGAAACAGTATGTGCTCTGTAGAAGCCACCACTTATGGCAACATTCGGTTTGGAACGATAAGGCATCACAGACACACAAAAGCATCATTTAAAAGATGTTTTCGGGTACAATAGTCTGCGATATTTGGCATTGAGTGTTCAAATGTGTTAGTGATAGTTTCGTATCTGGTAAGACTCAACCCTATTTAGGAGGGGTTGAGTGAAAGTCTCTAATTTTCATTTTCTGGATAAATGAGCACATTTTGTTATAGAAAGCACACCGCAGATGGCTAACATTAAGATCACAAAGTTTCATCTTACTAAGTACATTACTCTCAATCGTAATCTAGAACTCCTGAGTTTTTTTTCGACTTCGTGTAGTATTTCCGATTGTATTTGGTTCATGTATATAATATGAATACGAATGGTTTAAAATTTTTCAAATATAAAAGAAGTAAACAACTTACTTTAATTGTCATCTAATCTATTATTAAGTTGGTTAATTGTTTTCTCTACTCAATTAAATAGTAATTGATAAGAACACTTAAAACCGATTTAAATAATTTATTAAATTTTATAAACACTTTAATCATGCGATAAATTTTGAAGAAACCTCTCCGTCATAATACTTCAAGTGTGTTCAATATGTGACAGTTATTTTCCTAAAAAATCACGTTCTCTGACCAAACCAATCAACACATTGCACAAGTAAAAAAAAAAAAAAAAAAACTCAACGAAAATCATTCTTGACATGAGATCCACTTAAATAAAAGAACAGAAAAATAGAAGAATATTCGTTCAATAACTCAAACTCATTTGTCTGCAATGAAAATTCGTGTATTGATGATGACGGTGGCAGGCAGCAACAACCCTGGTAAAAAAACAAAACGACAAAAATGTGTCTAGACATTGACTCAGGATTTGGAAAGGAAAGTTTCTTGTAGTTGTTGCTGCTGTTGCCGTTGAATGTTCTTTCGTTTGCTGAAATTCCCAACTGTATGGCATGGGTGGTTACAGTGTGTGTACAAAACAATGAGGACACATGGAACAAGTTTCCGAAGTTTATTTTATATATTGTTACCAATTTGTTGGTTTTATACAAATTTTAATAAAATTTTTTGTTAACATAACATTTCATTCATCGTGCAATCCTTAATTGTTTGACCAACTTCTGTTTCATTGCGAACATTAAGGGCCAAAGACACGTTCATACCTATTACGTAGTTCCAGTACATATTTTAGTACCTATGTATATTTGTTTGAAAATGTTGAGCAAATAGATAGTTCATTGCGAGGGCGAAAGCGAATGTCAATGAATAAATAAAAACCAAGAGAAAAAATTAAAATAAAAAACAATATAAATAAATATTCATGGTCTAAATCGCAGTTAGATTTTGTATTGTTTTCTCCTTTTCTACGGTCTCTTTACTATCAAAAGCAATAGACATTGACCTTGTTGTGTTATGAAGTTTAATCTATTTTCAAATAAATAAATTTATTTTTACTTGTATCAGAAAAGGCGTAATTTTTACTTCGAAATGGAGGTTAAAAATGTTCGTAAATAAATAGTTATTTTATGTACAAGTTTATTCTCTAGATTGCAGTTAAATCATCTATTTAAAATTTGTTTACCTTTAAAGTTTTTAAGTAATTAGTTTTAAAATAAATGCCACAGTTAAAGTTTAATGGGAATAAAAGTTTTCTATTAGTAAGTAATCATACATCCACTCGAAATATACTATAGTCTACGGATTAGACTACATATTACACTATAGGCTAGACTATAGATTAGACTATAGACTAGACTATAGACTAGACTATAAACTGGACTATAGACTAGACTATAGACTAGACTATAGACTATACTATAGACCAGACTATAGACTAGACTATAGATTAGACTATAGACTAGACTATAGACTAGACTATAGACTAGACTATAGACCAGACTATAGACTAGACTATAGACTAGACTATAGACTAGACTATAGACTAGACTATAGACTAGACTATAAACTAGACTATAGACTAGACTATAGACTAGACTATAGACTAGACTATAGACTAGACTATAGACTAGACTATAGACTAGACTATAGACTAGACTATAGACTAGACTATAGACTAGACTATAGACAAGACTATAGACTAGACTATAGACTAGACTATTGACTAGACTATAGACTAGACTATAGACTAGACTATAGACTAGACTATAGACTAGACTATAGACTAGACTATAGACTAGACTATAGACTAGACTATAGACTAGACTATACTATAGGCTAGACTATAGACTAGACTATAGACTAGACTATAGACTAGACTATAGACTAGACTATAGACTAGACTATAGACTAGACTATAGACTAGACTATAGACTAGACTATAGACTAGACTATAAACTAGACTATAGACTAGACTATAGACTAGACTATCGACTAGACTATAGACTAGACTATAGACTAGACTATAGACTAGACTATAGACTAGACTATAGACTAGACTATAGACTAGACTATAGACTAGACTATAGACTAGACTATAGACTAGACTATAGACTAGACTATAGACTAGACTATAGACTAGACTATAGACTAGACTATAGACTAGACTATAGACTAGACTATAGACTAGACTATAGACTAGACTATAGACTAGACTATAGACTAGACTATAGACTAGACTATAGACTAGACTATAGACTAGACTATAGACTAGACTATAGACTAGACTATAGACTAGACTATAGACTAGACTATAGACTATAGACTAGACTATAGACTAGACTATAGACTAGACTATAGACTAGACTATAGACTAGACTATAGAATAGACTATAGACTAGTATATAACCTAGGCTATAGACTATAAAATAGACTAGACTATTACCTAAGCTATAGACAGGAATATAGACTAGTGGATAGACTAGACTATAGACTGGAGAGAAAATAAGTGTTAACGGTTCAAGTTGGAAGAAGTGAAATCGTGTCCACGGAAGCAATAAAATATCTGGGCGTGATAATTGATAATCGTCTAAATTTTAAAAGGTACATGGAATATGCATGCCTTAAGGCTAGCAACGTTGCACTGGCTAGAATGATGCCAAACATTGGAGACCCAAGGCAAAGTCGAAGAATACTTCCCTCGGGATCTCACATTTGGGAGGGTTTTTTGAGATGTACTTCCAGGAAGGATATGATGTCCATCTTCCGCAGAGAATGTCTACGTATTTGCGGCGGATACCACACTATATCTCTCGATGCATCCTGTGTTATCGCGGGCATATTCCCCTTAGATATTACAGCACAACAGTTTTCTAAAATATGTGAGGCAAAAAGACAAAATACAGAGACGTACGAAATAAAAGAATATTACTTATCAATGGAAAGCTGGCAAAGATAGTGGGATAATTAGGAAATTGATCCCAAACATAGAGAAATGGATAAAGCGCAGGTATTGTAAAGTTAATAACGCAGTTTCTAAGTGGGCATGGAGGCTATAGAAGCTACCTGCACCGTTTTGGTCACGATGACCCACCGCCAAAATATAGAACATGTAATATTCGTATGCTTAGAAACACAGGTAGGTCATAGATTAACCCCATATAACACCGTGGATGTCATGCTGGCGTCTGAGATGTGTTGGAAGCGTCACGTGTTGACGATTGAGGTGGTAAAAATCCAACATACCCAATTAGACCTTTAGAAGGTTTCCACCTCCACTATACAAAAATAAACACAAACAAGTAAGAGTGTTATATTCGGCCATGACGAATCTTATATACCCACCATCAAATCATTCATGTTTATGTAGAATTTTACTGATGTACTCACATTTTTGGGTCAGTAATAAGTCTTAAAGTCATTTTCAGAAGGGGACCTTGGTAAGGTCAATTATAAATCCATTTTCATTAAATTTTTGAAAATGATTTTATTTCCTATAAAACTTTTTTATATGAGCATAAATTTAAGTTCTCATTAAACATGTTTGTGTTGAATTTCACCGCTATTGATACATCTCTTAGCGATAAAGTTAAATTTCTGAAGGGGGCATTATATTAGGGATAGGAGAAAACGTCAACCGATATTCTTACTTCCAATAAGGATCGATCCTTATAAAATTTGATAGGGAGATTTTGGCTCGCACGTAACTTGTGTATGTAGAATTTTGTAGTAATGAGCGTTGAATTCGTTGTCTAAAGGGCACCTTATTAGGGGGTTAGATATAAATGGACTCATCCTCATAAAATTTAAGAAAATGATTTTAGTTCCCATAAAACTTTTATATGTCGAATATTATTGTTATATATATGCTTCTTAAGGTAGATATGAGCATTAAAGTCGTTTTCTGAAAGCAACCTTATAGGTGGGATATGGTCAATTATGGATAGGGTCAATTATCCTTATAAAATTCTACAAAGAGATTTATGAGACCATAAAACATGTTTGTGCCGAATTTCACCGCTATTAATGCTTCTCTTAGCCAGTTATGAGCGACAAAGTCATTTTCTGAAGGGGACTTTATATGGGGGTAGGGTCAATTATGAACCGATCCTTATAAAATTCTACGAAAAGATTTATGTCCCCATAAAACATGTTTGTGCCGAATTTCACTGCTATTGGTGCTTCTCTAAGCCAGTTATGGGCGATAAAATCATTTTCTGAAGGGGACTTTATATGGGGGGTAGGGTCAATTATGGACCGATCCTTATAAAATTGTACGAAGAGATTTATGTCACCATAAAACATGTTTGTGTCGAATTACACCGCTATTGATGCTTCTGTTAGTCAGTTGTGAGCGATAGTCATTTTCTGATGGGTACTTTGTATGGGGGGTAGGGTCAATTATGGACCGATCCTTATAAAATTGTACGAAGAGATTTATGTCACCATAAAACATGTTTGTGTCGAATTACACCGCTATTGATGCTTCTGTTAGTCAGTTGTGAGCGATAGTCATTTTCTGATGGGTACTTTGTATGGGGGGTAGGGTCAATTATGGACCGATCCATATGAAATTCTATGAAAAGATTTATGTCCCTATAAAACATGTTTGTGTCGAATTTCACTGCTAATGATGCTTCTCTTAGCCAGTTATTGGCGATAAAGTCATTTTCTGAAGGGGACTTTATATGGGGGGTAGGGTCAATTATGGACCGATCCTTATGAAATTCTATGAAAAGATTTATGTCCCCATAAAACATGTTTGTGCCGAATTACAGCGCTATTGATGCTTTTGTTAGTCAGTTATTGGCGATAATGTCATTTTCTAAAGGTGGCCTTATATGGAGGCTAGGCGAAATCGTGGACCGATATTGCCCATTTTCAATACCAAACAAACTACATCAACTATAAGTATCTGTGCAAAATTTCAGCTCGCTATCTACTTCCGTTTGGACTCTATCGTGTTTTCAACAAACAGACGGACAGACGGACGGACGGACATGGCTAGATCGTCTTAGAATCTAATAAAGACCCAGAATATATATACTTTTATGGGTCTTAGACGAATATTTCAATGTGTTACAAACGAATGACAAAAACAAATACCCCCATCTTTTTTGATGGTGGGTATAAAAAGAGACTAGACTGTAGACTAGGCTTTAGACAAAAATTTTTAAAAGTAATGAAAATTTCGTGGGGGTACTGAAAAAAGTACAAAAGTATTGACTTTTTCATGCTTGATTTGCCATATTTTTTGGCACTTAATACTAAAAAGTAACAACTAACACTTGTATTTAAATTTAAACTGCCTCATTCGTAAACATTTAGCAAAGCATTATGAACAAATTTTGTATGAAAATTTGATCAATAAGCCATTAATAAAAGTTTATGAATAAAACCCAAAAAATAGGAAAAAGTTAAAAGAAGTCAATAGAAAAGTAGAAAAAAACTTAAAAACCAATAAAAATAATAAAAAAATAAAATGTTTCAAAAATGTAGGGATATCTGGCCTTATTTTACTGAAAATGAAACATTTTTCGTTATTATATCAAAATAAAAAGCATCGAGTAGTAGGTATTGAGTAATCAAAAGTACTAGAATATTACAGCACTAATAGGGAGCTATGTGTTTATAAGGTACTTAAAATTTTGTATGAGTTAATATTTATAAGTTGGTATGTGTTTACACAAATCAACTTTTATTCACATAGATACAGACATTTAAATAAAACTGCCAAGTGTTTGCATTCGTATTTTTCAGTACAAGTTGAAATGAACTCTCTTTTCACAAGTGTAAGAGAGGAAGATATAGGTTCAAGGCAACGACTTTGAAGAGTGCTAAAAGTGACGAAATTTTGCAAAATACAAGTCAGTGACTTTTTATTTTTAACGATTTATTTTCGGTGAGTTCGATGTACACACTGAGTTGTATTTTATTTTTGTTTTCTCTATTATTCTTTATTTAATTTCATTTTTACATTCAACACAATTTTGGCGGAATTTGTTTAAAAAGTTTGCGTTAAGCAATAAGTGTCTTGTAGCCATATTTAATTTTGCCAATTTAAAATGTTTTTTTTGTAATAAACAATCAGTTTAATAAAAATGCAGTTAAATAAAATAATGACATCATTTGATGTGATTACTTTTTGCAAGATATTCGAAAGTAATAAATTATAAATTGTGACAAGAAAATTTTCATTATAAATTTAATTTTACTAGGGAATGCGGATCATATGACGTATTGTTTATGCAATTTACAACTGGATATTGTATGTGTACGAAATTCTATGAAAAGATTTATGTCCCCATAAAACATGTTTGTGCCGAATTACAGCGCTATTGATGCTTTTGTTAGTCAGTTATTGGCGATAATGTCATTTTCTAAAGGTGGCCTTATATGGAGGCTAGGCGAAATCGTGGACCGATATTGCCCATTTTCAATACCAAACAAACTACATCAACTATAAGTATCTGTGCAAAATTTCAGCTCGCTATCTACTTCCGTTTGGACTCTATCGTGTTTTCAACAAACAGACGGACAGACGGACGGACGGACATGGCTAGATCGTCTTAGAATCTAATAAAGACCCAGAATATATATACTTTTATGGGTCTTAGACGAATATTTCAATGTGTTACAAACGGAATGACAAAAACAATATACCCCCATCTTTTTTGATGGTGGGTATAAAAAGACTAGACTGTAGACTAGGCTTTAGACAAAAATTTTTAAAAGTAATGAAAATTTCGTGGGGGTACTGAAAAAAGTACAAAAGTATTGACTTTTTCATGCTTGATTTGCCATATTTTTTGGCACTTAATACTAAAAAGTAACAACTAACACTTGTATTTAAATTTAAACTGCCTCATTCGTAAACATTTAGCAAAGCATTATGAACAAATTTTGTATGAAAATTTGATCAATAAGCCATTAATAAAAGTTTATGAATAAAACCCAAAAACTATAGGAAAAAGTTAAAAGAAGTCAATAGAAAAGTAGAAAAAAACTTAAAAACCAATAAAAATAATAAAAAAATAAAATGTTTCAAAAATGTAGGGATATCTGGCCTTATTTTACTGAAAATGAAACATTTTTCGTTATTATATCAAAATAAAAAAGCATCGAGTAGTAGGTATTGAGTAATCAAAAGTACTAGAATATTACAGCACTAATAGGGAGCTATGTGTTTATAAGGTACTTAAAATTTTGTATGAGTTAATATTTATAAGTTGGTATGTGTTTACACAAATCAACTTTTATTCACATAGATACAGACATTTAAATAAAACTGCCAAGTGTTTGCATTCGTATTTTTCAGTACAAGTTGAAATGAACTCTCTTTTCACAAGTGTAAGAGAGGAAGATATAGGTTCAAGGCAACGACTTTGAAGAGTGCTAAAAGTGACGAAATTTTGCAAAATACAAGTCAGTGACTTTTTATTTTTAACGATTTATTTTCGGTGAGTTCGATGTACACACTGAGTTGTATTTTATTTTTGTTTTCTCTATTATTCTTTATTTAATTTCATTTTTACATTCAACACAATTTTGGCGGGAATTTGTTTAAAAAGTTTGCGTTAAGCAATAAGTGTCTTGTAGCCATATTTAATTTTGCCAATTTAAAATGTTTTTTTTGTAATAAACAATCAGTTTAATAAAAATGCAGTTAAATAAAATAATGACATCATTTGATGTGATTACTTTTTGCAAGATATTCGAAAGTAATAAATTATAAATTGTGACAAGAAAATTTTCATTATAAATTTAATTTTACTAGGGAATGCGGATCATATGACGTATTGTTTATGCAATTTACAACTGGATATTGTATGTGTACGTAATAGATCTGCTTAGGGCAGATTTGTATCGGTTGATGTGATCACAAAAGAGCAGTAGTTTAGTTGTATAAGTATGTCAAATAATGCCCCCAGATTCTTATTTCGAAGCATTCACGATAGTTTCGTTCCACCGTTTAATAAAAAAAATCCATTGATTCATTGCATTTGTTTCTTTTTTGAAGTTAATTTTAAAATTAAACTAACTCCATTGCGCGCATAAAATAGCCCTTGAACTACGACTGAGGATGTTGACTTTTAACTTGGTTTTGTAGGCAATTTCTTGGTAGTAAGAGTTAAAAGTAATTACTTTTCATTTACTAGTAGATCGGAAAGTCCCTAATAGTTGTTTTCAAATTGAATGTATAATTTCATTTGATTATTATAATATCCAAAAGAACTCTTTCTACTCTTACTTTTTTCTTCCTTTCCCCCTCATTCTATTGCAATGTTCCGTCAGACGACTTAATGAGTGCACAAAAGTTCATGGCGAGACAGACAAAAATAACTCAAACCTACAACCATATTATTATTATATTTTATTGAATTTGCAAAAAATACAAATATGAAATAAACGGTAGTGGAAAAAATCCCCAAAAATAAAACAGAAAGTAGCAACAACGGCAAACACAAACAAAATAATGAAATAACAATACAAACCCTTATACAGACAAATAAGCCAATAAACGAATGACCGACCCAGCAACTAAGCGACAGATGTTCAAATAAACCATTCAGTCGACCACTTTATTGTATGAAACCAGTCACTGATTTTGTTGCTATATCCTTTGTATCCTTTACAAATTAAAAAGGTAACATACGTTTGGTATGATATTTGTCAACAAAGTCCAAAATTTTACATTTCAGTTTAGTCCAGTACGTATTTCTATTATTAAGTATTAACAGAAAGATCAGAAAAAATAATGTTGTCTCAATGTTTGTGTAAGTCATATATGCAGGTAAGTTCTCTTTCAATGATCTCTTATGTCAATGATTGAATCATTCCATTTTCAAGTAACAATACATAAACCGTCCCCTTTGCAAGAATCCCTAATTTCTACTATAATTGTGTATTCTTATTAGAAGAATTCGTGATTCGGTCTATTGATTATATCTCTTGATACTCTTGTCGAATCAACAGACAGCGAAAGTAAAGCTTTTGCATTTCGGATGTTACGAAATGGCTCAGCAGCGGTTAGAGATTGAATAGAATAAGTAAGAACTCACAAAGTGGCGGTGGTGATCCGTCTAATAATATGTAAGAAGGTCAACAAGGTCATGCGTTTTGACTTATAAGTATATAAAAAATCTGTACAATGATAAATTGATATAATTGTATCATAGACAAATTGATAATTAAAAAGATTACGAGTTTTTTATAAATATAATTTACCCAACATCAAGCATATTGATAAAGCTTTTTATATATGATCAATATAGGGTATTATTTGAATAAACTTAACCCATTATATATACAGAAAATCTACTTCATACACGTATTTGTGAAAATTTTCTGTTTGACTGAGAAGTTTGCTTTTGTTACTCTTACTCAATTCAATCCAACTTAACACAGCTCGTATCGAATCAACTCAACTTGATACGATTCAACGAAATGCTACGACCGATAATGAACTCTGTATACAGTTGGCCCGAGGTCATTGTTCAATGTTTGTTGTTATTACGTGTACTTTTTTTGTCACATAAAAACACACAGCACTATATGTACATACGTACTCAAACTTGTATGAAACATGGGGATGTATTTATTAGCTACCTGGTAGTTTTTAAAGTTGCAAAAAGGTCGATTTTGCAAAGGTTTTAGGATCGTTGGAATGCAATTTGAAGTATTAAAGATACGGACTTTGAGAATCCAAATTATGTTGCTAAGTAACAATTGACAGTTTCTGGTTCCCCAGACTGCTGGAATCATTCATTGTCTAGATAAAACAATTCACCTACAATTTTAACAAGATTCAAAGAAACATTTATGTATGTATGTGCTGGCGTCAAACCATGTGTCTCTATTTACTTTTAATGTGTGTTCGGGTCAACGTTTGAGTATGAGAGTGTATATTTGTATTGTTAAGTCAAAATAATAACTGACGTTAGGAGATGATCAAGTGCATGAGGCCGGTTCCTATGTACATGAAATTCCTTTCGATTTGGTTGATGACTCTGCCACTTTATACAGGTTCAACAGCATTATCAACAACATATGGTTTGTTTTTAAACAGTAGATGAGCAGAAAAGGTTTCATATAAAAAACTCACGTAACACTTTTATCCAGAGTCATCAGCAAAAAGAAAACAGAAGTAGTTATACCGTTAATGGTCAATATGAAATTGCGGTAGGAAATGGTAAAATAAAATCATAAGCAAGATAAACAACATAACTTACATTTGTATTCCATGTATTGTCAAATTTTTAATCACTTCCTTAGTCGTTAATTATTAATATATCCGAATGAATTATTAACAAGTTAGAAAACGAGTTTGCATACGCATTTTAGAGACAAACTTTTAGAATATACAATGAGCAAATAGTCAACTAGTATTAGTCAAATATATATTCTAGTCTATAATCTAGTCTATAGTCTAGTCCATAGTCTAGTCCATAGTCTAGTCTATAGTCTAGTATATAGTCTAGTCTATAGTCTAGTCTATAGTCTAGTCTATAGTCTAGTCTATAGTCTAGTCTATAGTCTAGTCTATAGTCTAGTCTATAGTCTAGTCTATAGTCTAGTCTATAGTCTAGTCTATATTCTGGTCTACAGTTTAGTCTATGTACAGTCTAGTCTATAATCTTCTATATGGTTTAGTCAATAGTATAGTCTATAGTCTTGTCGGTGGTCTAGTCTTTATGTTCTAGTCTAGTCTTAAGTCAAGTCTATAATCTATCCTATAGTCTAGCCTATAGTGTAGTAAAGTCTGTAGTTTAAACAATAATCTATGGAAACTTTTCTTCTTTAATATTTTTAACATATTTCTAGAAATTTTTGTTTTATTTTGTACTTAACAATAATAACAATTTTATAATCTGGATTGCATGTTTTATTGGTTGTGTCGTCTGATTGTGTCCTCATATTTTATTTGGTTACTGAACTCCAAAGTACAATGAACGAACGATTTTTCATTTTTGGTGGCATTGACAGTAAAAGTTTAAAAGGGCAAAAAACATAAAATAAATATTAAGTGAATATTGAGTAAGGTTATGGGCATTATATACATACATGTTTTGTTGACACTGTTTAAATATTTCATTTAATGAATTTAAAATAGTCCATACGTTTATTATTTTTTTAAACGAGTTTGAGTTCATTTTAAGGGTTTATTAACTTTTTTGACATTTTCAGGGAATATTTATGAGAGGGTGAAATAGAATCTATATTGTTTGCTTTTTAAACAACTTATTAATATAATGCTTAAAATGTATGAATGTACTTGAAAGGTTTACAAACGTTACTAAACAGTGAACTGTTTTGGGCAATAATCACAATTTTTTTTAATAAAATTCTCCAAAAACTGTGAAACTCAAGATATATTTTTACATATTTGTAAATCACATCGATATATTGCTCATAATATTCTTAAAGTTTTTATATTATGAGTCCTAGTAAACATTTAAAGGTGATCTGGCTATGTTTTTCTGCCTGTCTGTTGTTGTCACGATGATCAAGATCTATGAAGAAACTAGTAACGTTACTAGGACCCAGATAACGAGCTGAAATCTTTTGCGTTAAATATCTACATCCCCTACCTGCAGCTTGGAATAATGATGTGTCCGTTAAGTTACCAAAAAGTGTTGGACTATCGTTTTACGAGTATCCTTTGCGATGCCAATAATACGTGTTTCAGTGTTTAAACTTAAATTTTTCTATATATATGTACTAGAGTACTCAATTAATCGGGTTTCGTCTTATTCGTTTTATTCGACAAATAATTGTTTGGGGTTTTAAGTTAGCCGGTTAATAATCGGATAATTCAAAATTATTCGGTTAATCGAATAAAAAACAAGTGTATGTTGTTTTAATAATATTTTTTCTTTTCTACAATATTTTTCTTCAGATAACAAACAAAATTATAATTTTCCACTACTTTAAATTGAATTCTATTAATTTTTTCTCAAATATTAGAAATTATTTTTATGTGAAATCCTTTTCAACATAAAGAAATTGAGTTGATTAAATTTATGTTTTTGAGATTTATCAACGAGTTCCAGAATTTATACCATCCAATGAACTAGCGTATAGCTATATATTGCTGAAGAAATTATTAGAAATACTTTAGAAACACAACACTGTTTCTCAAAATTGGATGTAGAAGTAAAAGCGATACCATTATTTTCAAATTTCTTTTCAGAAACTACAATGTTTCTGCATGAACCCATTCTAAGAAGTAAGTAAATCAGAACAACTTATTACAATGTTTCTGAAGTATTGTTACACAGAGAAAACAGATTCGTTGTGATAACCGAATTTGTTTCCAATCGAATTCAGTCGGTTCTCACAACTATAACAAAATTCGATTGTAATAATTGAAAAATTCGGTTACTATAACTGAATATATGGTGTACATAATTATTTTTGTTATTTATTCGGTAATGTGGTTTGAAATTATTGGTATTTGCAATTGAAATATTATTTATTGAAAACAAATTTGTGGATTTTGTGTATTTTAAAATATATTTAATTTTATTTAAAATATTTACAATAAAATTTGAATGAATAAACTTACAAAACTTATATAGATATATAAGTTGATGGTTGATGATGAAAATTTGATGTTTATGTGTCGGAAATTTTGCTCTTCATCCTGTCCAACATGTCCAAAGGAGTACTACATTTCCGCAGCTGGAAAATTATGAAAACTAAAATAACACAAAATATACTAGAAGATAAAAAACATATTAAACATTACCTTTTCTATGCGATCTTTCCGATTTTATTTATCCGCAAATTCAGTTTGGCTTTTTTTTAAATATAAATTCATTTTATTTTATATATTTTTATAAACGTCAACTAAAATCACCAACTTATTGGTTGTGAACATCGAATTTGGTTCCTCTAATCATCATTCAATTTTAAATAATGTTTCCATTGATAATTGATTGCAGTGCTCAATATTTTTTACTCTCTACTATTTTTCGGTTGCAACGACTAATATTTGATGTTCTGACAATTTAATTCTAAATTAAAATCGGCTTCATTTACTGAATTTACAAAAAACTTTAATAACCGATACAATTCAGTTCAAATTATTGATATGGAAATTGTTAAAACCACCATTCGATTATAATTACGGTTTTTTAGTACTGAATATAGAAAATTTGTTAATTTTACAGATTTTTAATAACAGCAATAGAAATTTAATTAATTTAACTAAATATTTATCAAAGTAGCCGATTTCCAATCAATCTTTTTTCTGTGTGTATAAAAATCATCCAATAAATATTCTTCATTATAGAAAAGTAATTAAGAAATTAATGCAGAAAGTAAATTTATTATAAAAATATTGAATTTTGTATAAGATAATAAATTTTTCTTAATCGGTTAATTGATCGATTAACCGATCGACGATTGATCGTTTGAATACCCTAATATAAACATAGATATAGATTTTGGTATATATTTATATAGGTATACATATTTGGTAGAGAAAATGTGCGTCTCTAGGTTGTCAACTCTATCTATTAAGTATATACGTGAACCACAAGAATATACAAACATTATAATTTATAAAAAAAAAATTTCTTAAGTAGTAATAAAACATACACAAGTATAAATTTTGACATTAAAGCTCATTTATGTTTTATTTAAAAATTCCCCTGTTAAATGATTCTACACACATTTATAGACTTTATTTATAATTTTTTTACATTTTTGTATTTGAATGAAATAACTGCTGCCAGTAATTAAAACAAAAGCCAAAACCAAACAAAAAAGCAAATAAATAAAATTACAACCCTTTACAAATGGCATTGTATTCATGGGAAAGGAGGTTGGTTTTTCATTTTATTAAACGAAAGCCAAGTGTTGGGTTTAATTTGAAATTTAACCATAAATTCTCGTACCCATAAGACACAGGTGGTCATAGTGGCTGTTTTACAGTAAAAGTGATATAAATGACATAAAAACATACATTAATTCATTCCTTTGTACACACACAAATACATTCTTATTAAAATAATATATGTATACGCACAAACTGAAAACCATAAATTCCTTGCAATGCCGGAGAAGTGAGTCAAATTTACTTGTATCTCTCTATTCAAAATTGACATAAGAAATTGCTATATATTAGAACGAATTTTAAGTTAATTTTTTATAAAACTTAATTAAACTATATTTATGAAAAAATTATATATAAAGGATACCCCTTGCAAAAAAAACTGTTGGGAATCCATACAGTATTTTGGACAAATTATTTTGTAAGTTCGTGTGTAAAATGCGAACAGCCAACGAAATGTTTTGCATTAATGTCATTAATTAGCATAATTTATTCATTCATTCGTTTGACAGTTGCCAGTTGTATTGAGTGGAGTTAATTGAGGTGGTAAAAGTATGTTTAAATATTTCAAACTTACATATACGATATATAAGTAACACATCGATACACAAACGTACGTAAGGATATACGTATATAAACAAGCCTGTTTTTGAGTGTTTTTAAAAATTCCCATGGACTTAAGAGTGTGTTTCAAATATAGGTGTTGGTTTTGAAAATGTGTGAGTATAACTTACATATATGTATATAATAAATAGACGAATAAC
Organism: Lucilia cuprina; assembly: GCF_022045245.1. Classification (NCBI taxonomy): domain Eukaryota; kingdom Metazoa; phylum Arthropoda; class Insecta; order Diptera; family Calliphoridae; genus Lucilia; species Lucilia cuprina. The sequence continues at coordinate 22,056,016 of NC_060951.1, forward strand.
TTGAAATTAAATGAAATATGAACAAAACATACCTGTATACAGAAAAAGTACCGAAATTGATACAAACCGTTATTAAAAGTGAGTTTGTTAAAATTTTGACAATATTTAAATAACACCCTGTTATCATTTTGATAACCACTGTTGTAAGTTTAACAATGCATTGTTGTCATTGCAACAGCGAATTTTTGATTACGTTTTGTGTCATTTCGGAATACATCGTTAAGATTTTGACAACATATCGTTGTCACTTTGGTAGGACATCGTTTGAACATAAATAATACATAATAACATACATAAATAAATATTTAGCCATATCAATATATTTTCATCCAGGATTAAGTAAGAACATATAAAGGGGAATTTTTTAATTTTACATTCTTTAAAAGTTACTTTTTAAATTTACTATAGAATTAATCAAGAAACATGTAATTGAGCATGGACATCTTGGACTAGTTGAGAACATATAAAAGGGAACTTTTTGGTATTTTTTTATTGAACCTAAAAACAGGAAAGTTAGCATGTACAAGTCGAAGTAAGTAAGAACATATAAAAGGGGACTTTTTGGTACTTTTTTTTTCTTCAAAGAATACCTTTTGAATTTTTTATAATATTGAACCATGAAACATAAAATTAAATATCAACAAGTATGAAGTTATAGTAGGGCGAGGGCGACCATATAATATCTTCAAAATTGAGACCTGTAGTTTCATTACAAGGTTTATATGGACGGACGGACATAGCTAAATCGACTCAGAAAATGATTCTGAGCTGATTGGTATACTTTAAGGTTGGTCTAGGACCAATATTATTGTGCATTACAAACATCAGTGTTACTACTAAAGTGGTGTAGTGTATAAAAGGATTTTGTTAAACTATTTTTGGTACTTTTTGGATTTTACGTACACAAGCAGCACCCTGTATGAAAATCTATAAAAGGGTAATTTCTCGTACTTTTTCGGCTTAGAATTGCCAGTTTCAGAATTATTCCATGTAAATTGAAATTTCAGAACTTCAAACACTCTATTTTACAAAAATATATAGACGGCTCTTACTCTTACAAAATCTTGCGTACTTTTTTATGTTTTATAGTTTAAAAACATAACAACTGGATAAACAATAATTAATCATAATGTCTTATTAATGGTGTGTATTTAGTAGAAGGAAATGTTGTTGTTGTTTTTATTTGTTCTATCTTTTTTCAAAGAATTTCCCTACAAAACTATATAGATATGTATGTATGTATATTTGTACATAAATTGATATAAAATGAATCCCATTAAAGATTTCTATGTAAATACTCTGTCGTCTCTCAATTTGTTTAACTATAAAAATATAATTAATTATCGAAACCCCAAATGGAAAAAGAGAAGAAAACAATGTCCCACAATCATTAAAGTGTGTATGTATGTGTCCATATCACATATTTAACAGATCATCAATTTGTTAGAAAAAAAAAATAAATAGAAATCTTTTCAAATGGAAAATAAAAACATTATGGATATGCACAAATATTAAAAACATATTTATATTAGACTGGCTCATAAAAACTATAATTTCTTTAGAAAAGCTTCATATAAAAAGCAATGGCATAATCAGAAAAATAAAGCGTTTAAGATGATTCTATTCGCCTTTTTTGAGAGCTATCTTAATAAATTTACAAACAAATAACAAACATTACAAAATAAATACGTGAGATGCATTTGAAATACATTTGTTTTGATTGCCACTGAAGTGCATAGAGAAAACGAATATGAACACAGATACTGTGCTGATACATACATATGTATAACCGGACAGACAGACGGTTGTATAGACAAAAGAAGGACAGACATATGGACACACTAACCATATAAAAAAAAACTTAACATCAGACATTCACACTACAAACATCACAATATTCGTACTTATAGATACTTTTACATCTTTTAACTTGTGTTTCAATGAAAAAAAAAAAAAAAAAACAAGAGCCAGTCGGACATATATTTATATTAAATGGAATAAAATAAAAAGAAAAATAAATGGAAACAGACAAAAAATATAATAAAGAATGCTGATGAAGTGAAATAAAAATGTATGGTTCTGATAATTTACTTTAATTGTGGCTTTTTTAAGAAAATAAAACTGAGATTTAGTTAGAAAAAGAGCAATTTTCGAGCAAGAAATCAAATATCAAAATTGTGTACTTTGTACCTTTTTAATTAACATTTAGTAAACCAAACAGAATTTTATTTTAAATTCTAATTCGTCTCTTAAGCTCGCGTGTACTTTGAACCATAGTCATACTGACCTTAAAGTCATTTTGGTAAAGCAGAATCATGTTTCAAGATTTGACAAACCTTCCGAATTATAATATATATCAACAAAAGAAGGCTAACAACACACATTCCCAGCAAGTAATTGGTTATTGCTCACTTACACATGATTGATCATGTAAGGTATTACTTTGTGTAAGCATTACCCCCCATACCTGATAGAGATAAGGTACCCAGCAAAAACTCGTTAATGGGTGGTACTTCCATTCAGTGACTACTACTGTGTATTATTTTAAAATAGTCGTGTGATAACTTTCTTCTAATCTGACATTTTATTTTTGGTTTTCAAATTTTGGTAATGAGTAATCTAGATAATGTTGTTATTTAACACATTACCTGGTAATGAGCTTTCGTTTTCAATAAAATAATTAATTTTTTTTGAATGGAATTTGTAGAAAATCAGTCCAATTATCTAAAGATTCTACCCAACGTTTGTGGTTCGAATCATAGTTGATATAAGTGTTTTTTAAAAACGTCGATTTATACTTTAATGTAAAAACTATTCCAAAAAGTTCTATAAAATAACTTTTAAATGGTGCACTTAGTATGCAGTATGCAGAAAGTCTAAAATATATAAAAAAAAAAATAATGAAAACAAGATTAAATTTGTATCTGAAAACCATTATTTGACGAGCAATAACTGTTGGTGCAGTGAGTAGAACATTAAACTAACTGCCCAGCAAATACTTGCATTACCTAGTAAGCTAGAAAATAATGGAATCGCGTAGAAACTAATATAGGGCTCGAACCCCCAGTTTGTTATCTGAACGCCCTAGACTATTGGTCTATAACAAATCCAAATTGCTTTGTTCTTTATCAGTAATAACCTATTCAGCTAAATGAAATAATGTGGTTGATAATAAACACGCATTACAAAGTAATGTATGAAAAATTTACTGGCCATTACCAAAAATTTCATAATTTTTGCTGGATGGCTCCTCTTTATTATTAAAAACAAAACAACTTACTAAACAACTTTTTTGTAAGCGAATGTACTTTTTTAACTTCCTATTTGTAAGCGAGCGTAGAAGTACTTGAAGAAGTAGTGAAAAAAGTTGGCTAAATCAAGGGTGGGTGTTAATTGAATATGATATAAATCAGCAAAAACCCAATATATTATCCCTACTAAAGTGATGTAATAAAAATATAGACAAAACATGTTCTCTTACCCAATAAAAATATTAAAGTATAAAAAAGTGTTTCTATTATATCATCATCATTATTATAATCATTTAAATTTTTTACTTAAAAAAATCTTATACAATTTTTTTGTATGTTTTTTCAGAAAGTGTACACAGAGATTTTGTTTCGCTTTTCAAAGTATAAAAGTATTGTTTATAGAAAGAAAAAACGATATAATGGCAACAAAAACTACAAATATGTATCAAAGTGTGTGTGTGTGACATACATACAAACATTATGGGTTTATTGTAAAAAATAGAAAACTTTATATATTTTACTTGTAATTCTTATGTAGACACATTTATTTGACATTTTTTAAGGCAGTTTGTTTTTAGAAAATGTCACACACAGTCATGGTGTTTTTTGTTTTGTGCAGTCACATCAAGGATAAAAAATTATATAAAATATTCAGTAAAAGAATATCATACAAAAGAGTATATTTTAAATATTTGAAGAAGTTTTAAAGTTTGGTAACAATTTGAGCTGGATTTGTAAATACATTTGTAAAGTTTGATTACTAGATAAGAATCAACTAAATTACATCCTATATTTCTTTGAATAATCCTACTGATGATCGCAGTAATATTTCTCTATTTTAGAATCATAACAAAAAATGGGGTCATCATTTTAAAGTTACTACGTTCATTATTTTTACATAGAACCTTACTTATTATTATGTAATAAATTCATTATTATGTTTATGAATAATGACAACAAGAACAACAACAAAAAGAAAAAACAACAACTATACATATATTATGTATCTAAAGTATGTTTATTTACAATAAACTCATAACTAACAAGTAAGAGTTCTATATTCGGCTGTGCCGAATCTTATATACCCTTCACCATGATGTGTTTAAAGCTTTTGTACCTTTTGAAGAACGAAAAAGTACCAAAAAGTCCCCATCTATGGGTTCTCAGTTAATCCGGGCCATACAAACTTAATTACATGTTCCTAGGTTCAATATTGTAGAAATTGTAAAAAGTACCTTTTGAAGAACGAAAAAGTACCAAGAAGTCCCCTTTTACTGGTTCTCACTTAATCCGGGATATACGAACTTAATAACATGTTTCTAGGTTCAATATTATAGAAATTTCAAAAAGTACCTTTTGAAGAATGAAAAAGTACCAAAAAGTACCCTTTCATGGGTCCTCACTTAATCCTGGCCATACATACTTAATTACATGTTTCTAGGTTTAATATCGTAGAAATTGCAAAAAGTACCTTTTGAAAAACGAAAAAGTACCAATAAGTCCCCTTTTATGGGTCCTTACTTAATCCGGGCCATACATACGTAATTACATGTTTCTAGGTTTAATATCGTAGAAATTGCAAAAAGTACCTTTTGAAAAACGAAAAAGTACCAAAAAGTCCCCTTGTATGGGTCCTCACTTAATCCGGGCCATACATACTTAATTACATGTTTCTAGGTTTAATATTGTAGAAATTGCAAAAAGTACCTTTTGAAGAAAGAAAAAGTACCAAAAAGTCCCCTTTTATGGGTCCTCACTTAATCCGGGCCATACATACTTAATTACATGTTTCTAGGTTCAATATTGTAGAAATTGCAAAAAGTACCTTTTGAACAACGAAAAAATACCAAAAAGTCCCCTTTTATGGGTCCTCACTTAATCCTGCCATACATACTTAATTACATGTTTCTAGGTTCAATATTGTAGAAATTGCAAAAAGTACCTTTTGAAAAACGGAAAAGTACCAAAAAGTCCCCTTGTATGGGTCCTCATTTTATCCGGGCCATACATACTTAATTACATGTTTCTAGGTTCAATATTGTAAAATTGCAAAAAATACCTTTTGAAGAACGAAAAAGTACCAAAAAGTCCCCTTTTATAGGTCCTCACTTAATCCGGGCCATACATACTTAATTAAATGTTTCTAGGTTCAATAATGTAGAAATTGCAAAAAGTACCTTTTGAACAACGAAAAAGTCCCCTTTTATGGGTCCTCACTTAATCCGGGCCATACATACTTAATTACATGTTTCTAGGTTCAATATTGTAGAAATTGCAAAAAGTACCTTTTGAAAAACGAAAAAGTGCCAAAAACTCCCCTTGTTTGGGTCCTCACTTAATCCGGGCCATGCATACTTAATTTCAAGTTTCTAGGTTCAATATTATAGAAATTTCAAAAAATACCTTTTGAAGAACGAAAAAGTACCAGAAAGTCCCCTTTTATAGGTTCTCACTTAATCCAGGCTCTACATACTTAATTTCATATTTCTAGCCAATAACAAAACATTAGTGCTGCTCTCGCTCTGCTACTCTTGCTCTGCTGATCTTGCTCTGCTTTGCTTTTATAAACAAATTACAATAACAATATTTACCGTATTGTTATGTATTTTGTTTTTGTTTTTTGCAGTTTCTGTCTGAGCATGAATAAAAAATCTCAATTTTATATGAAATTTTCAGAGGTTGTCTCGGTTTTTTGCTCATATCTCCGTTATTTATGGACCGATTTTGCTGATTTTAAATAGCGTTCTTGCCGGTCGTATGTCTGATAGAATTATGGAAGATTCGGATCTCGCAGATATCTGGGGTCTTCTAAAAACTGATTTCAACAAACATACAGACATACAGACAGACAGACAGACAGACAGACAGACAGACGGACAGACAGACGGACATGGCTTAATCATCTCCGCTACCTATAAGGATCCAGAATATATATACTTTATAGGGTCGGAAAATTATATTATAGAAATTACAAACGGAATGACAAATTTATATATACCCTTCTCACGAAGGTGAAGGGTATAAAAAACCACAAATTGTGTGGCCTACTTTTTAACTAAGCAAAACAAAAAAAAAAACTCAAAATATACAAAATAGAAAAGAAGAATAAATATATTATACTATAGTATATCTTGTATACATATATTAGCTCTATTGTAAATGTAGCTAGATAATAAAAGAACCCTAAAGAGGAAGAAGACAATCTACACTCAATACAACAGAAATGAAAAAGTAAAAAAAAAGAATATTTCGAAATAAATGAAACGATATGACAAACTTATTAGTCACATTTACTACATTCATCCATGCACACATCAGCATTATAACCATAAAAATATATCCATCTACTGTGTACTACAAAAAAAAAAAAAAAAAAAAAAAAAAAAAAAACCGAATAAAACTATACTATAGCTATAGGTACATACATCTATAAACTACATAAATATATTTAAACAAACCGGCAGCCCACCATAGTATGTCTGGGTGCATGTTGGGTGTATTATTGTACTGCACTGTATTCATTATTGTAACAAAGCGAAGGGTACTATATTCATATACTGCATACTTACCTACTTACTTACTCTGTGTTCAGGTATTCCCACTCCCTAATCACGGTCTATTCTATGTTGTAAAATCATCACTTACATACAAACACTTGTATATTGCACATCGGGACAGAATAATATTATTTCGAACATACATTTTTTTAAATTTTATTACAGGGTTAATATTGTTGAAGAATTGTGTCTGAACAGTAGCCAATAGTAGTAACATGGTTGGAGTCATGAAAATGCGAAATACTTTCTTTTCAGCTCAACGCGTCGGAAAGACTCATGGACTCATATATTAGGCAACGACTAGAGAGCTCATCACGGCTTTCAACCAGACAGCATGCCTACCCTAAAGGACAGGATCTACAGCTCTACATGAGGTTGTAAGAGTTATAGAAAGATCCCCCGAATTTAAACAATATACTATGGGAGCCTTCTTAGATATAGAAGATGCTTTCAAAAACGTAAATACTTCTTGTTAAACTAGATGTTGAAGATCATATTAGCAACTGGTTGGTAACCATGTTAAAATCTAAAATAACTACTGCAAGTCTTGGTAATAGCGTTAAGTCCTAAAAAATGGAACGAGGCAAACCACAGGGCGGCGTAATTTCTTCACTACTTCGGATCATCGTTGTTAACTCGATTCTTATAGAACTGAACAACAGAGTGATAAAGGCCATTGCTTATGTGGACGGTGGTATCAGAAATGTTCCCAGACTAATGGTCTAGGAGTAAATCCAAGACAGAACAGGTAATATTCACAACAAACACCAAGATTCCAAGCTTTAACTTCCCTCGGTTAAAAAACCACCGCTTATCAAAAAATGCCAAATATCTAGGAATTATTCAAGACCCAAAATTATCATCAACATCCATCACAAAGTCAAGAAGGCAACGGTCGCTTACTATGCCTGTTGTAAGATATTTGGAATGAAATAGGGACTTAGTCCCAACATAGTTAAATGAATGTACATTGCTATAATATGTCCTATTTTTTCATACGGATCTCTTGTATGGTGATGGACTTCACCATACAAATTTCAGAGATCAGCATGCATTGGGATAACAGGCGTTCTAAGAACTAATCCTTCAGAAGCTCTGAACACGATGTTGCACATCTTACTTATAGATATACACATTATGGTCATACAAAAGTACTATTTGATGAGCAAAAAGTACCAAACATTTCCCTCTTATAGATTAATGAGATCCGTGCAGATTATCAAAAAATGCAATTAATTGGAATGATGAAATAATGCAAAAATCTTCCTTAGTAAATCTTCATGTCCAAAAAAAACATCTGCCGACATTTTCGGTTACGATTCAATTGAAAACTCTATTGGCATTGTTTCAAATAAATTCCGAAAATGTTCTGATTAAAAATAGCAAATTTCAAAATTTTCATTATACAATCCTATTGTGCATTGTTGCAATAAAAGTACTTGATACTTAGTGGGTTGGCTGATAATTTAGCTTGGAAATGGATACATTAGTTTTAGATACAAGTACAATATGTATGTACGTACAATGTTACTTCTTACGGTAAGTATACAGTAGTTTCGTTGTTGTTGGGTTAAATGGTTGACTGGCTGTTTGACAGGATGGGGGTGACAAAGGAAAGTATTTTGGCTAACTTGTCTATAAATTTCATTACGACAACGATTTTGTCTGTAGCTGGTTTTATAGAAACATTTGGAAAAAATATGGTAGCAAAATCATAAGGAATAGAATAAACCTAAAAGAATAATAGACAAGAGCAAAGCAAATAAAGACACTTATGTATACATACATACGTAAGTTTTGTATTTATGTTTCTAGTTTTATAGAAAATGATTCGCAATACTAAACAATAGAATTTTTTCTTGAACATGAAAATATATTTAGAGATTGACACAATTAAATATGTATTTATGTACATATGTATGAATATGATTGAATAAATGTAAAAATATGCTTGGAAATGGATGAGTATGAGTGTTGTTTTGAAATAGTGTCTTTCTCCGCATAGGTACCAACAGATTTAACAAAAGATTTTTTCATTTCGTTTTATTATATATTTTCTAGTCATTTTATTTGGAACTTAAGTGAATAAATAGTAAAATAAGTTAGCGAAAATAATTATAATGTGCTATAACGTCATGCCACAGAGGGTGATTTTTATTTATTTTTTCTATTACACTTAAAGAAATTTGTACAATATATAATTGAATATATTGTTAGATAGAAATATAATAGTAGCCACCCAGAATTTGGCTAAAAGTTGATAATTTTTGTTTTAAATTTTGAACTCTTATACCCTCTACCACCATCGGTGGTGATAGATAGGAAGTATGTCTAAAACTTACTCACACTAAGGAAACGAAATCAACGAGTTTGCTGATTTTCAATACCAAAATCAGCAAATTCGTTGCATTAAAAGATATGAGTTTCAGACAAAATTTCTCAGAAACTGCAAACGATGAATTTTGTCACATGTTATTTATTTTTGCCCAGAGACCAACCATGTTCTAAATCATAACAATCTATCCAGAATTTTCCATAGCCCCATCATAATTTCCCCAAAAACATCGATGAACATAATTCATATCCCCAGGTAAATCTGTATTGGTAAACTATTTGTCATAGCTTTCAAACAAAGTCCACTTCCGAAAATCACTTAAATTAACGTAACTATTTAAGTAAAAGATAATGATATCGGCATAAATGTTTTTTGAGTAAATATCACTCTGAAAAATTATTTTCGGATCGGTCCATAATTGGTTATTGCTTCCATATAAAGCCCCCCTAAGATAACCACTTAAACGCACGTATTTCATATCGGCATACAATTCGGTAAGGATTTATAATTTTTTCAAAGTTTCTTTTCTGTACCGGTCCATACCGCTTCGACTTTTTATTAGTCGACTTTTTACATTTCCTGAAAAGTCGATTGTTTGACTTTTCGACGTTTTTCATTTAATTAAAAGTTGATTTTAGATTTTTCGGCTTTTAGTATTTTATAAATAGTTGTCTTTTCTGACTATTTTCGTATTCTTTCGACTGTTTTCAGTTTTTTTTCGACTATTTTAGAGTTTTTGACTTTTTTCACCTTTTTTAAATTTTTGACTATTTTTGACTTTTTTCTACTATTTTCAAGTTTTATACATTTTTCAACTTTTCGACTTTTATTTACAAAGTCGACTTTTCATCTTTTTTCATAGACGATAGTCAGGTTATCGACTTTTTTGGAACAAAATAGTCGACTTCGACTTTTTTCGACTAAAAGTCGGTTGTTCGATTATTTGAAAGTCGATTTATAGAATCCTACTTCATACCTATCATAAAAGATTATCTTTCGAAAACCTATATACAAATCACTCTGCGAGTTTTTTCGAATCAGTCCATTATTGTTATATTTCCAATTTTGTATTTAAGACCCAGTAAAACCAATTATAGTAGTTAAACTTATATATTCCTCGAGGCGTAATAAATACCAGAGAAAATTAGACTAAATAATCTTTTTGAACTAATTTTAAATTTGTCATTTTTAAAATACGATTTCTTGAAAGATATCTGGAAGATTTAATATATATTTATTTTTTGTTTTACTGGAAGTAAATGGTCTAAAAATATTTCAATATATAAATTCCATACCAAAATTATTTCCCAGTGTATCTATGACTATTAATTTTGTTTGTTTTTAGTTTGTACATGAAGCATTTTTTCCTTTTGCGTACTTTTTGTTGTTGTTGTATTGTTATTTCTTATTCATCAGTTCGTTATTACGAAATGGAGCATAAAAGAATTAAACAAAATTTGGGTCATTATGTCAAGTTGATAGATACTTATAGTACACGTTGTATGTAATGCTTATTTGGAATTTACTTTTGAAATTAATTTATTCTTTTTATTAAATATTTTGATGTTATTGCGCACCGATTTCATTCGATAATTAAGTTTATATTTTCTCTTAAAATCGGTGCAAAAACATCAGTAAACAAATTAATGGATCAACTACTACATTAGAAGTATATTTTACTTGTTTTAGTTTGGACTAATATTGTCCATTTTCAATATTATATTTTGTTGATTAAAAATAACCCAAATTTAAACAATTCTCTATGATTTTTAAAAATAGAATGTGTTAATTATTAGAAAAAAATCTTGCATGAATAAGTAAGCATGTATGTGTGGCCCATTAGCTCAGTTGGTTAGAGCGTCGTGCTAATAACGCGAAGGTCGCGGGTTCGATCCCCTCATGGGCCAGTTAATTTTTTTTATGTATTTTTTTTCTAATTGTGCTCAATAAACTTTAAAGCAAATACAAAAAAATCCAACAGATATATGTATTTAGGAAATTGCAAACATTCTTGCAAAAATCTTTGAGATAGAAGATTATACAAATGTATTTGCTACAGATTTCTACAGTACTCGCAACAGTTTTGTGTACATACATACATACATACATACATACATACATACAAACGCTTGAAAATCTAATGAAAATGTATCTGCTGGGTGTTGGTTCGCTGACTGGCTGACTGGCTGGCTGGCTCATCATAGACAACATGACAACCCAATTAATCCTCAATTAAGTTGTAGACACAGGTGGTCATTTAATTAGTTTACTTGCAAAGTAAACTTTATATTTGAGCGGAGACATTGAATGAGATGCCAGAGACTCGTAAAGTCTAAGGATATGTACATACAAGCGGAATTATTAAAACCATCATACTGCTCAGATAGTCGTTATATATTTAGACTAGAGCAACAAATGGACAGTATACAAAACAAACAAAATGTAAAACATTATAAAACTGTGATAGAAAAATTTTATAGAAAAATAAGGAAAAAACAAAAAAACTGGCGACAGTAAAATAATAAAATTAGGGAAGTATTCAACATGGCTGTGAAGCAGATGCCTAACTAAGAGACCAGATGACTGTGGAGAGCATAACGGATTTAATAAGAGGTTTAGGCATTAGTATAGTTATGGTGGTCTACTATTGTTTTAATTAGGCAAAGGAAAGATAAAAATGCTTTCCCATAATGACTCATTTTATATGTGTCATTTACATTTTTTGCAACATTTTGTCAAAAGAACATTCAATCAATGAGTCCACAAGTAAAAGTTATAGAAACAATTGTTTGTTGTTGTCTCAAAAGGAACTTTACAAAATGTAAATTTATTTATAAGTTACAATTTAGAAGATTATATGTATTTGAATCTTTTGATTAGAAAACTTTTACTTACTGCACTATAGTAGGAAATGGTATTATATGTTTGTGATGTTGTTTATAACTCACAAAAATATAGGTCCTAAGTATACCGATCTACTAAGAATTACTATGCCATCATTTAATCGGCTCAGAAAGTGATTCTGAGCCGATTGGTATACTTTAAGGTGTGGACTAATATATTGTGATTTAAAAACATCAGCAAATACGTACATATAATACCCTCCCCACTGTATTGGTGTAGGGTATAAAAAGTATCTTTTGAAGAACGAAAAAGAGCCATGTAGCATTTTTTCTGTTTTACTGTTTAAAATTAAATATTATAGAAAACTCAGTCTAGTGCACAGTACCACATTTAGTACATTTTGGTACGACAAAAAGTAATTTTAGAAGTATGGACCCTCATATTAACTGTATTAATCAAAAACATTTATCAAAGGTTTATAGAACAAATTCTGTATGAATATTTGATTTATTAACCTTTGATAAAACTTTATGAATAAGTTCACAATAAGAACAGCCACATCAAAAAAAGAGGCGGTTATATATCACGCCTACTTCTTATGTTAGTACTAATTTTGGTATTCTTGATTATAATATATAGCACTAACTTATTAGATATACTTAATAAACTCTTATGTTGCCATGCCAATAGAAATCTTATGTCACTTATATATAAAATCGCCAAATTTAAATTTTTTATACCCTACACCACTATAGTGGGGAGGGTATTATGCGTTTGTGATGAAGTTTGTAACACCCAAAAATATTGGTCCTAAACCCACCTTAAAGTATACCAATCGTCTCAGAATCACTTTCTGAATCGATTTAGCTATGTCCGTCTGTCTGTCTGTGTGTCTATGTAAACCTTGTGCGCACGCTACAGGTCGCAATTTTCAAGATAATTTGATGAAATTTGGCACATACTCTTTTTTTGATTCAAGGACGATCGCTATTGAAAATGGTTGAAATCGGTCCATTATTTCTCCTAGCCCCCATACAACCGTACCCCCCGAATCGGGCTTTTAGGCTCATAAGTACGTTAAATGTTTTATAATGTCAACGAAAATCAGCAAAAATTAGTTTTATAGAACAATATTGATAAAACTTATAATTACTTATAAAACGATTAAAATCTACAAAAATGACTTTGTAGTAGACGTAAATTCATCTACCAAAATTTATAAGGATAGGCCCATATTTACCCCTTCTCCCCTATGAGCCCTCTTGTAGAAAATCTCTCTTTTTTGTCAACAATAAGTAAAACTATTCCACAATAAAACAAATTAAATGCTTTATTTAAAAAAATTCAAAATATTAACATACTGACTGGTGTAGGGTATCATATGGTCGGCAATGTCCGACTATAAATTCATACTTGTTTTTCATTTGTTTTGGTTTTAAAAGAAAATATGTAGTTTTTGGCAAAGAAACATTATAGAACCTTGCTCTAAACATGAGCTCTAAAACATTTAGACTTTGCTCTATCGCTTTACTTTATAGTGAGTGGTGTGATGCCATTTGCAATAAATTGTTTAATTCTAATCTTTAATATCATTCTTAGTGTAAATCTTATTTTACGTCAATTTCTTTGGAATGCGATTAAATATAAGATAAGGTTTTGAAATTTAAAAAGATTATAAATTTAGCTACTTATATTTATGAGCAAAACTTTTAAAATCAATAGTTTAATAATAAATATAACTGATTACAAATTATATTCTATGATGACAATAATTCAGTGGTAGATTAACAGATAGAAAGCTTTGACAGGAATTGGACCCCATAATCTCAAGCAAAACTAGTTTACTTTTCTACTCTCTCTTATATAAAGGATAACAACTTTAAAATAATTTCTAATATAAAACACACCTTCTATTTTAGATATTGCATATGTCATTATATTTAACAACATTTTATTTATAAATATAATAAAACAAAAACAAATACTCCATTCATAAATCTACTTTTAATCTTACATATACCAAAAAGCGTGTGACTTTTATGAGGGAGTTAAAGCTTTTTAACACTTTTGTGTTAAACAAAAATAGAAATGAATAAAAAAATTTTTAAGTGCATTAATAAAAACAAAAAATTATACCAAATAAAAATTTCATTCCAACTTTATACCATAATAAACAAATTTTATATAAAAAAAAAAACAAATTTTAAAATAATTACAATTTCTTTATAGCCAAAACATTATAACACTATAAGTATGTTAATTTTTATAAAATAATAAAAATAAGGGGATTTTGTTTTTTATCAATATAACAGAAAAATGCGACGTACTTTACTTTTTCGCATAAGTAGTAATTCATGATAACATTGGAAATTTCTTAGTATTTTCGTATAATGGATTTTCTTATTAAGCTGAAAATTTTGTATTGGTCATTTTAAGTTTTTTTTTTTTTTTTTATTTTTTGCGGCACATGTTTCTCTAATAGTATTATATGCATACATACATATGTACATTTATATTTATGATGATGATGGCTAATCTTTAAACTTTTTATTAGAACTTGACGAACAACGTCATTGAACCGTGTGCATTTAAATTCGACCATTTTGTTATTTATTATCTTTTTACTACAAGTAGCTAAATACTTAAGATTATTTTGTAGTACATACTTATGTTTAAAAATATTTATAGTATAGATGAATGAAATATTAAATACACACTAGATAAATTTAGATAAAATATTGAATATTGTTATTGTTTGTTAAAGATTTTATTGAGCAAATTTTTTATAGAAAAGTTTAATCAATATTGAACGAAATTTTCTATAGAAATATATACTTAATATTGAGCGAAATTTTTTTATAGAAACGTATACTCAATATTGAGCAAATTTTCTATAGAGAATTTTACTTAATATTGAGCTAAATTTTTTATAGAAAAGTTTACTTAATATTGAGCAAATTTTCTATAGAAACGTTTAAACTTAAAATTTTACTCAATGTTGAGCGAAATTTTCTATAGAAAATTTTACTTAATATTGAGCAAATTTTCTATAGAAACGTTTACTCAATATTAAACAAATTTTCTATAGAAACGTTTACTCAATATTAAACAAATTTTTCTATAGAAAAGTTTACTCAATATTGAGCGAAATTTTCTTTACAAAAGTTTTATCAATATTGAGCGAAATTTTCTATAGAAAAGTTTGCTCAATATAGTTTACTCAATATTGAGCGAAATTTTCTATAGAAAAGTTTACTCAATATTGAGCGAAATTTTCTATAGAAAAGTTTACTCAATATTGAGCGAAATTTTCTATAGAAAAGTTTACTCAATATTGAGCGAAATTTTCTATAGAAAAGTTTACTCAATATTGAGCGAAATTTTCTATAGAAAAGTTTACTCAATATTGAGCGAAATTTTCTATAGAAAAGTTTACTCAATATTGAGCGAAATTTTCTATAAAAAAGTTTACTCAATATAGAGCGAAATTTTCTATAGAAAAGTTTACTCAATATTGAGCGAAATTTTCTATAGAAAAGTTTACTCAATATTGAGCGAAATTTTCTATAGAAAAGTTTACTCAATATTGAGCGAAATTTTCTATAGAAAAGTTTACTCAATATTGAGCGAAATTTTCTATAGAAAAGTTTACTCAATATTGAGCGAAATTTTCTATAGAAAAGTTTACTCAATATTGAGCGAAATTTTCTATAGAAAAGTTTACTCAATATTGAGCGAAATTTTCTATAGAAAAGTTTACTCAATATTGAGCGAAATTTTCTATAGAAAAGTTTACTCAATATTGAGCGAAATTTTCTATAGAAAAGTTTACTCAATATTGAGCGAAATTTTCTATAGAAAAGTTTACTCAATATTGAGCGAAATTTTCTATAGAAAAGTTTACTCAATATTGAGCGAAATTTTCTATAGAAAAGTTTACTTAATATTTAGCGAAATTTTCTATAGAAAAGTTTACATAATATTTAGCGAAATTTTCTATAGAAATATATACTCAATATTGAGCGAAATTTTATATAGAAAAGTTTGCTCAATAATGAGCTAAATTTTCTGTAGAGAACTTTACTTAAAATTTTACTCAATATTGAGAGAAATTTTCTATCCATTAGTTTACTCAATATTGAGCGATGAGCCCTCTTGTAGAAAATCTCTCTTTTTTGTCAACAATAAGTAAAAATATTCCACAATAAAACAAATTAAATGCTTTATTTAAAAAAAATTCAAAATTTTAACATATTGACTGGTGTAGGGTATCATATGGTCGGCAATGGCCGACTGTAAATTCATACTTGTTTTATTTTGGCTTTTGTCGTTCTAGATTGGCAACGTGTGATACTGTGCAGTGTAACAAATAACAATCCCTTATAATATTTGTTTTTTAAATTATTTTATTAGTTATTCTCATCTCTGATATTTGCAATAACAACATGCCTAACGTGATGTTCTTGCTCTGTTTTGTCCCGAAGATATTTGGGGTTCAAAAAATTGTTTTCAACAGATATCGTACGACTCCGTTATCCACAAAGATCCAATATTAACATAAATACTTTACTTATTATTATACCCTACAGCACTATAGTGGGGAGGGTATTATTCGTTTGTGCTGATGTTTGTAACATACAAAAATATTGGTCCAATACCCACCTTAAAGTATACCGATCGATTCAGAATCATTTTCTGAGTCGATTATGACATGTCCGTCCGTTCGTCTGTCCGGCTTGCTGGCTGGCTGTCCATGTAAACCATGTGCCCAAGTTACAGGCCGCAATTTTCAAGATAATTTGATGAAATTTGGAACAAGCATGTTTTTTGGCACAGGGACGAAGCCTATTGAAAATAATTGAAATCGGTCCATTATTTCACCTAGCCCCCATATAACCGTACCTCCCGATTTGAACTTTTTATGCCATAATTACGTCAAATATTCTATTATCTATCTAAAAATTGGCATAACTAAGTTTTACATAAGTATAAATGACACTGTAGATTTTCGTAAGTATCGGCCCTTATTTGACCCTAGCCCCCATACAAACCACCCTTAAAAAAATGTCTTAAACGTCTAAAATTGACTTGTAACCATTTGTATCTCAATGAAACTCAACAAAACTAACTGTTATTTAAAAATATATCCTTTTCCCAAATTTACCGAGGATCGGCCCAATTTGACCTATATAAAGCCTCATTTAGAAATTTAAGTTTTTTTATCAATAAATTGCTTAAATATTTTGGAAAAATATTCAACATAAAAGTTTCTTTATAAAAAGTAAAAATTTTAAAAATATACTCATGGTGTAGGGTATTATATGGTCGGCCATGCCCGACTATACTTTCCTACTTGTTTTTTATATAAGTACCGGATAAATTTAACAGCATTTAATTTACTTAGCGCATTAATAATTTCAATAATTTTTTTGATTGAAAATTAATTATTTATTAAAATAAACTCCCTAAAGGCAAAGGAATGTATGTAAAATTAGTTATTAGTTTGGTTTCACTATTAGAATGATTCCACTTAATATCACAAAACAACATAAACTTTCATCTATTAATCTTCTTCAATTAAAATCCCTTAATTAACAGGTTTTTTGAAATATTCAAATACGATATGTTAACATACACATTTTCTGATACATAAATATGTACCATTGTGCTATTTGCTGGAATTTGGTAATTATACGCAAAGTATGAAACGAAACAAAAAAACAAAACTTGACATTTCCTGTCAAGTGTGTAAAATTTTACACATTTACCATAGCTCTTACATCAATCTTACCGGAGGATTATTTTAAAGAAGAAAGAAAAACAACAACGAAAACATTCAACATCATAACCTCCCCATTTTTTAACGAAAAACGTACTCAAGCTTTTCCCAAAGAACAAAAAAAGCGTATTCTATGTGAGAGTAAGTACAAATGTATATATGTATATAATCCTGACATACTGAAAAAAGTTTTTATACATATAACCCAGTTAATTTGGTGTATTTATTATATGTGTGAGTACATTTCCAACGTGAAATCGCGAAGAAATAATAAAAAAAGCATTTGAATGAATAAATAAATGAATGTACGAAAATATCGCTGTTAATGTGGTATTTCAACTTAATTGTGTTTGCGATAAAACGTGACGAGGTTGTAGTTCCTGTAATATAAAACTCAAGCTCACAAGTAAAAGACGACTTGATTGTACCTCGTCGTGTGTTTAGTAGAGTCTAGGAAAAAATAATTTTTTATAAAATGTTAGCAAAAATATCTGTATTTTAATAGTTGTTTCTAAATAAACCATCTTTTAAATATTAAACAGTTATAAAACATATCCATAAATATATACATACTTATCAGTTTTATCTACTATATGTAGCTTTAAATGCCTTATACTTAGTAGGGTACACTCTAAGCATTAATAAATAACAAACCAAAAAGAGTGGGCATAAAAAGAAAATAAGAGTGAACAAAATACGAAAAACTTAACGTCGAAAAAGGTGTTCTTTAGCCAAGTTATTACTATTAACGTTCAAATGTTTGTCGACCCACCGTTATCCTACTCATTCGCCTTATTGGCTACATGCCTGCCTGGCAATAAGTACATTTTGGCCTTATAGCATTTTGGCTGTTTATTGTTCCTAGGAGAGTTTAGTATTTATTCATTTGCCTCTTGGCACTCTTCATATCAGTGCAACAATATTGTAGAAGTTGAAAGTTAGGAAAAGAGTAGGCTGTTGGCATAAATGTCAACACTGGGTTGACAATTGAAATCCTCAAAAGTAGCAACAGAAATTTAGTGGGAGAAGTTACCTAAATGTAACTTCTTGGAATTATTGTAGAATGAATAGATTAGATAAGGCCTATCCTTCGAAATGTCAGCTTAATATATATATGAGTGTAAGGTATACGCGAACTTATCTTTAACAAAAGGATAATGCTTTACTAAAATAATCTTCTGCTAGACTGCAGACTAGCCTATAGACTAAACTTTAAAGTAAACTATAGACTAAACTATAGAATAGACTATAGACTAGACTTTAGACCAGAATATAGACTAGACTATAGAATAGACAATAGACTAGACTTTAAACTAGACTATAGACTAGACTATAGACTAGACTATAGACTAGACTATAGACTAGACTATAGACTAGACTATAGACTAGACTATAGACTAGACTATAGACTAGACTATAGACTAGACTATAGACTAGACTATAGACTAGACTATAGACTAGACTATAGACTAGACTATACACTAGACTATAGACTAGACTATACACTAGACTATAGACTAGACTATACATTAGAATATATAATAGATCATATACTAGAATATAGATCAGCTTAGACTAACTAAAGGGTAAACTTTACTATAGACTAAACTGTAGACAGACTAAAGACTTACTTATAGACTAGATTATAGATATATTATAGACTGTTCTATATACTAGACTATATATAGACTATAGACTACACTATAGACTAGACTTTAGACTATTGACTACACTATAGACTATATTTTAAACTAGATTTTAGTCTATACATATACTAGACTAGGCTCCTTCTAAGTAATGCAAGACCACTAAAAAATAAGTTGTTTAGTAGGTAATTCTCATTCCTTAAAGGATATACTTCTCCGAAAAGTAGAACAACCGCATTTTTTATGTACACATAAAATATTTAAAGGTTTTGATATTTTAAATTAATTTGTTTAGTAATTTTAAGTTTTTTTCTTGTCAGGTAATAAAAAGAAAATAGTTGTTATGGTATTTGAAAGAGCTTGCTACTCTTTAACATTAATACACTCTAACATGAGGACGTTTAAGACTTCAGACTCAGCATATCAGAGAGTGGACAAAATGAGTTTAAAAATAAAAGTTTTAGTTTTTTTACACAAGCACCAGTCAGTATTTGCCCTTTTAAATACACAAATTTCAAGTTGTCTATGGTTTTTAGTTGGTAAATGGATTGTCCTTGTATAACTTTTCAGTTACGAGTAGAATCAAATCTAACATTTCTTACAACCAACAGCATCCTGCCGGCCCCTTTGTGTATCTTTCGTTTCTGTATGCTGGGGATTGTAACGAAGGAGAAGTATAAACTATGGTTACTTTAAAGTGTTTTTTAAACTGATGCTATTTACTGCTGCTGACTGCCTGTTACAATATCGCACCAAAACTACGTTTAGCGGAAACGCATTTTTTACGCCATTATTCATTCGCACACACATACAACAAAAAAGGATATAATACAAACAATCACACAAATTGTAATTTTATGGTGTCTCTTCTGTTTAGGGTTTCAACTTTTCAAATATCAAATGCAAGTGTTTTAAGGGCAAAAGCCCCTCTCAACTCTACTTTTTACATAAACGTTAGACTTAATGTTGCATGAATACATACGTGCTACAAGCGTTTATATAAATTGTATGTATTTATGTATGTGCACATTATACAAGTGCGAATAAAGGGAAGTTAAAATGTTATAGAAAACAAAGAAAAAAATCAGCAACAACAACTACAACTGTAAAGTATAAAATGAAAAAAAAAGAGAACAGAAAAGCAACTCCTTGTCTTGTCATTGTGTTTATGAAAGTTTTCTGTGTGAAAGTTTACGCGACAATTGCTGACAGATGTTGTCAAATTGTACGTATGGTTAAGAATATTTAATGTCTTGTGTGGTGGCAATGATTTGAAATTGTTAATAGTGTAATGCAAAGAAAGATATGAAATGACTGGAACAAGGGGAGAGAGGCAACAAGGAATATGTACAAATGTAAAGTCTTTAAGAGAAAACCAATTTCATATTAAAGTTATTAGATTTTATTACTTTGTAAATCATACAGTTGTACACTGTTTAACACAAATAAGCGTAAAAGGGTGATATAAAGCTAGATACATATTTTGTATCATTGTGTGAAGAATTCAGAAATAGGAAATGTGAGCTTAAACTATTTACCTATTTAAAGCTTCGATTTTCTGTCTGGTGCAAACAAACACTTTTATTATGGTATTACTGGACCTACGTTAATATTTGGTTAGTCTGTTTTATAATCAAGACTATATGTATACACTAAAAATTATGTCATTCCTAATATATACGAAAACTTTTGTACCTTTTACGAAATGCTTCATGGTTTTGTACGAATTTTTAGAAAATTATGTACAAATTTTGCTGAGATTATTGTTTATTAGATAATCTTCTTCATCTTCATTAAGTGTATTTTAAATATGACACTATAGTCTGCACGACAACTGAGAATATACATAATCTGCTTAATTATCGTTTATATTATATTGTATAGAATATAATCTAAAATTTATATTTCTGTTTTTTTCTTTGATAAGTTTTCTTCCTGGAAGACGTTTGAGAAGTTTGAGATCTAATTTTATTGTAAATTGTTATTTGAACACAAGACGTTAAAATATGTGAAATAACAATTTTTGTCTTGTCAGTACTTATTTTGTAAAAGAATATTAACTAACTACATATATCTAACATCAATCGTGTAAAAAATCCATTTTTTTAAATTAAAGGTAATTTATGTAATTTATTTTTTTATGTTAATATTATTTAAGCCAAATTACTTGTATTCTATAATACTATAATTTTACTTCATAATTTCCAAAAAAGTACATAAGAATTACATCCTGAGAATGACTTTACATGTAGTAAATTTGAAATTGTAAGATTTTCTTACGATCGTCTGAATTGAAAATTTAACTTTTGCTAGCCCTTTTTCATTGTCAGTACATTGTATGGTCTGTAAATCGCCTATATATAGCTTTAGTTTTTTTAGTTTACACTTAAATATATTCTCTTCATTCTGCATACCCAGCATAAACTTACACTGAAAAGTAAGGTGTTAACAAGTTAGAGTGCTGTATTCGGCTGTGCCGAATCCTAAATACCCTTCACCAGCAAGCTTCTTCTTATTAAAATCCATTTAACTATCAAATGTTTGGATAACTCCACAAAAGTTTTGTTTCCGTACTAATAATGTATATGTATATATGTATTATGTATATAAAGACAAAATTCAAAATTCTGTATCTATATCATTATTTGGTAATTAATATTGTGAATCTAAGTGATTTTCTGGACCTAGTATGAGAGCTATGACCAAATAGGGACCGATTGTAAAACAATTTAATAGTGAATTTATGTATATAAGAGCAATATTTTTGCTAAATGTATGGATATCAATATTTGGTTATGAGTTATATTTTTTATAATTTTCGGGAGGGAACCTTGTATGGGAGCTATGACCAAGGATGAACCGATCGAGAAAAAAATTTTAAAATAACATTCATCCGTATAAAAATAGTATTTATGCCAAATATTTTATGGGTATCACTATTTGGTAATGAGTTATGTGCTTTAAAGTGTTTTTCTAAAAGGGACCTTGTATGGGTCCCTGTATAAACCGATCGGATAAAATTTCACAGTAATATTTCTTTATGTGAGGGCTATACCTGTACCAAATTTTATATCGATATCTTAATTTAGTAATGAATTATGTGCGTTTAATTGATTTCCGGGACGGGACCTTGTATGGGAGCTATGACCAATTGTGGACCGATCGGAAAAAAATTTCATAGTAATATTTCTTTATATAAGAGCAATACTTGTACAAAATTTTATATTGATATCTTAATTTAGTAATGAATTATGTGCGTTTAAGTGATTTTCGGGAGGGGACCTTGTATGGGAGCTATGTCCATTTATGAACCGATCCAGAAAATTTTTGCTCTGAATGAATACTATTGATATAAAATTTTATTCTGTGATATTTTGTAAAGACATCGACATTGCGACGGAAGTTATTAACAAAAAACCAATTTTCCGGGAATATGTACTTTTGTATGGGAGGTATATGAAATTGTGACCGACCCTGGCGATTTTCCGCAGAAATGAAGCTCTTGCGTAGAAACGAATGTATGGTGATTTTTATGGAATTAGCTCTCATAGTTTTCTAGAAAATTACATCAGAATGTGTAAAAAATGCTTATTTTTCGAGGTTGTTTTAAATTTTGATTCATAACTTTTCCCGATGTGCACCAATTTCGCTCATTTTCAATACCAAACTGCTTAGGATAATAATAAATATTTTCGGTGACGGACATAGCTTAATCGACTCAGAATTTCACAAGGACCCAGAATATATATACTTTGCTGGGTCTCAGATGAATATTTCTTGGTGTTACACACGGAACGACAAACTTATATATATCCTCTATCACCACTTATGGTGGTGGAGGGTATAAAAATAGAAAATTTACTTTCACAATAGCATTTTAAGTCATTATTTTAAGGGGGTTTTGACATTAGAGTCCAGTTTTTACCACGCTCGCCTACAAGTAAGAAGTATTGGTAAACACTTACTATGAACGCCTGTAAATAAGGAGTTAAGTAAGTTGTTTTGTTTAAAACCAAAAATAGCTTACGAGAGAAAGTCCACTAAGTCATTATAAGTCATTACATACTAGAATTCTTCTAAGCAATAATGACGATATATGATAGTCATTAAAATGTATGTTTTTGAGAACGTACAAGTCATTGCAATGTTTTGGCTGGGTATATTAAACATTTTTTTAATATAAACATTTTAAATAATAATTAAAAGGTTATTACAATTAAATACTTTTAAATGTTAAAACATTCATAATTATTACAATTAAATTCATGTGAACAATTTTTATTGCCCGTATTTTATTTTATTTGCAGTAAAAAAAAGAAACACACGCTCAAAAATAAAATATGGAAATAAGTGAAAAACAATTAATTTATATGTCTCAAGTACAATATAAAAAAACCATTAAATTATAAATTCTGACATTTGTAATACGATTCATATGATATTTACATATTTTACTTTACATACAAATTTACACATACAAACACAGCTATAAATGTGTGTATGTATTTGTATATTTAAGTAACAACCCGACTGTATTCCTTGCTCATGAGGCAAATAAAAAAAAACAGCCAAACAGTCAACTAAACCTATACCACCCACCAAACATCCTACCAACGACAACCATCATAATCCACCTTCTTGTTAAGGAAGTTTTAAACTAAATAAACATATTTTTTACTTAAAATTTAAAATGCTCGTAATGTAATAGAATGAAAGGAAACAAAAAAACGAGGGAAATTTGTTTTTGATGGTGTGTTTGTGTTTAAAGAATTAAAGGCAACAATCTGAAGGGTGGAAATTGAAGTTCTATACAAAAAAGAATATTTTACTTTAAAATCAGCCCAATTCTGTAATTTTTGTTATTCTGGGGAAGCAAATTGCTTTTATGTTATAAGTAATAGTAAGGTTTCCTAACATGAATGTGAATTTTAAAAGTGGCCAGTGATTTTAGCTGAAAATCGAAGGACCTTCTTTACTACAAGTTCATGTGAGTATTTCTTTTCAATTTTAATTTAATAATATCAAAAGATATTACTTTTTGCACAGAATGGGGCAGATTGCATTCAAAATAAATTTACATATTTATGTTATGATTACTGAAATTATATTAAGAACTTATAGCATCATTATATTTAGCATAATTTTTGAAACATGTACAATTAGTCGTGCATACCAAGATCTTAAATTTTATAAATAGACAAGAGAATTTAGCGAATTTTCATTTCAGTCCATTAGTAACAGAACTATTGGGAAATTTATATTTGAAATTAAAATTTATGTGGCATATTGCTTAGCAGTTGGAATAATTAAAGAAATTAAAAATTTAATTATTAATGAAACATGTCATGGTAAAGTATTTAAGTATTCTAATAAAATGTTTCTTATTTGAGCTTTATTTTGGAGACAATTGAAGTAGAAATTGTTGAAATTATTTACAAGAAATTAAATATGCATTTGTATTAATTTTGCTCCTCTATACTAAAGTATAAATTAATTATAACTTTAATATATAAATTTCACCCAAAAACTCCAAATGTGCGCTTTTGTGTAAAAGGAATATCATTTCATACACGTCTGTTTGTGTGTTACTATATCTTTCTGAATTGCAAGTTCTTTTAGCCTTTAATCTTAAGATATGAATTAAAATTCCAAACAATGTCATCAGAAAACGATACTCGTAATAATGTTCTCATGTCAAGTTTATCATTATTTGTTCACTTCAATGATTGCACAGCGCACACACTCCATCTAAATATCAAAACCATACAATTACTAAAGGATATTTTCTGACATACGACTTCAAGTGTAAACGTGCAATGTAAACAAACAAAACTGAATTGTAACAACAATAGCAACAAAAAGAAAGGAATAAAATTTTAGAAGATAAATAGTTGCCATTTTACTTGCACAGTATTATTTTATGGACTGAAATACTAAATCGGATACACACACACAAAAAGTACCTTTTGAAGAGTGAAAATGTACCAAAAAATACCCTTCCTCACTTAATCCGGACACTACATACTTTTTTCTTGATTCTAGATTTAATATTTTAGAAAATTCAAAAAGTACATATTGAAGAACTAAAAATTAATAAAAAGTTTCAATCCTGATCATACATACTTATTTTCATGTTTCTATGTTCAATATTATAGAAAACTAAAAAATTTTATTTAAAGAATGAAAAAGGTATTAGGTGTTTTAATGGTTCTAACTTACTCAGACGCGTGTCCAGAGAGAATTTTTAATACAAAATATAAAAATGAGAAATAAGAAAAAAGAAAAAAAAATGGTTCAAAACAGTACAAAAATACAAACACAAATAGACATTGTGTTAAATTAATTTCTGTCATTTATAACGAAAACCCATTACCAGGTAATGTATTATGAAATAAATACATTTCCTACAGTACAGTAAAACAGTCGTTCATTTATAAATGAACGACTGTTTTTGTATTTTTCTAGTTTAGAGGAAATTAGGTTACCGAATTTCCTTTTTTATCCCCTAAACATTAGAATTTCAAAAATCTCGTCTTGGATGTATTTGGTGGGAGACTAACCTCCTGTCAAAATTTCAGCTCTTTAGCTTCAAAAGTTTAGAGTGTGCGATGATGAATCAGTAAATTAGAAAAGTTTGTTTTAATAATACTTATTTCGTATTATACATAAAATGTTCATAAATGTTACGAAAAGAGTAGTAATAAGATTTTTTTTGGTAATTTAAGCATTTAACTACAGCAGTTGGGATTATTTTAAAACAAGTATGAATGTATAGTCGGGCGTAGCCGACCATATGATACCCTACACCAGTCAGTATGTATGTTAAAAATGGGGATTATTAAAAGAAATAAAGCATTTGGTTTGTTTTTTCTTAATTTTATTTCGGAATATTTTTACTTTTTTGGAAAAAAGGGATGTTTTACAAGAGGGCTTAAAGGGGAGTAGGGCAAAATATGGTTCTATCCTTAAAAATATTGGTAGGTGGAGTTAAGTCTTCTCCAATATTATGTATGTAGAATTTAAAAGTGTTATTAGTGTTTGTAAGTGAATTTTGACCTTTATGTCATTTTCTGAAGGGGAGTTTGTATGGGGGATAGGGTCAAATGAAGTCGATCATTAAAAAAATTGGTAGTGTCTTTTAAAGTTCTTTTGTTAACATAATAGATCATTTAAATTAGTTATAAGCCAAAAGGCCCTATTTGGGGGGTACGGTTGTATGGGGGCTAGTCGAAATAATGCACCGATTTTAACCATTTTCAATAGGCTTCGTGTGTGCCCAATTTCATCCATTTATCTTAAAAATTGCAACCTGTACCTTGCGCACAAAGTTTACATGGACAGCCAGCCTGTTTAATCGGCTCAGAAAATGATTCTAAGCCGATTGGTATACTTTAAGGTGGGTATAGGACGAATATTTTTGTATGTTACAAACATCAGCACAAACCCAATATACCCTCCCCACTAAAGTGGTGTAGGGTATAACGTGTTAGACTGCTATATTCGGCCGCTATATTGGTGAAATATTTGTAAAAAAATAATGAATAACTTATACCTTTTTAATGGGAAGACCCCATACCTGAATACCTTATACCTTTTACAAATGCAAAATTTATTGCACATTACAAACACCATTTGCTTTTATATATAAAATATGCTTTAGCGATAAATTTAATAATTTGCATGTGAGTGAAAAATTTGATATTGTTCTACATTAACCCCATATTCATTAATGTTTAATATAGTTATTGATTATTTGCAAGGAATTTTGCAAGGAAAATGTTCGAAATAATAATCGATGGACCGATCGGGAAGGATAGATTTGCAAAACTTTATTTGGTAATGAGTAAAAAGTGTTTACGTATTTTTTCGGAAGTGATCCTTGACAATTATACAATACAAAAGAAATATTTTTGCCAAATTTTGTTATCCATCATTGTTTGACAATATGCATTTAAATGTTTTTCTGCAGAGAACTTTGTTCGTCAGCTATGACCAATTGTGGATCGAAATTTTACAGTGACTTTTCTGTGTATAAGTGATTTTCAGGAGGAAGATATGACCAATTGTATGCCAAACGGAAAAAAACTTACTCTTACATTTGCGTCTATAAATGTGATACTTTTGCCAAATTTTGTATAAATATCTTAATTAGATAATGAGTTATGTGCTTTTAAGTGATTTTTGGGAGAGGAACTTGTATGGGAGCTATGTACAATTTTGAACCGATCGGAATAAGAATTACCTTAACATTTCTTTAGTTAAAGGTTATATTTGTGGCAAATTTTGTTTAATTTAGGTAATGAGTTTAAGTGATTTTTCGTGAGGTAACTTGTATGCTATAGTCAATTGTGAACCGATGGAAAAGTTTTTTCCTTTGCATGAATTCCATTGACATAGAACTATAATTTTGTAAAGATATCGACATTCTAACGGAAGTTATTAACAATAAACCCATTTTCCCGGAATACGTATTTTTGTATTGGAGGTATAAGAAATTGTGAAGAATGTTGAATATGGCGTTAAGAGTTGTATCTCTGCCAAAATTCATCAATTTATCTGCAGTAGTTTTCGTAAAATTTACAAATAAATATGTGAAAAATCGCAATTTTTTCGAGGTTGTCTTAAGTTTTTACTAATAACTCTGAAACTGTTAAACCGATCTTGTTGATTTTCAATACTAAATTGAATTTGAATTTCATGGATGTCCATTGCTTCGTTTTAAAGTGAGCGTGTTTTATACAGACAGACGGACAAATAAACAGACAGACGGACATATCTAGATCGAATCAGAATTTCATAAGGATCAAGAATATATATACTTTGTTGGGTCTTAAATGAATATTTCTCAGTGTTACAAACGGAATGACAAACTTATATAAACCCTCTATCACCACTGATGGTGGTGGAGGGTATAATAACATCAATTAGGAGTATATAACCCATTATAATCATGCATTAAATTTTAAGGAATCAAAAAGAACATTTTGTTTGAAGACAAGTGTTATAAAACTGAATGTTGAAAATTCACATCACACACTAATATTGTACACAACATTTTAACTATTATTTTATTTTGATGCAGTATTAAACATGATTTGTAACGACAAAAGCTTTATGCAAAAAATATCACTGTGTCTGTGGACAAAGTTTCGTTAAAGTGGTCTGAGGCTGTTGTTGTTTTAAAATTTTATTTTGTTGCAGTAGTTGCAGTATTATGATTGCATTTTTAAAGCTGATAGCATTGTTAGTTTTTTGTGTGTACAACTTTTGTTATTTGTGTGTCAAACATACAATAACATGGAAATATATACATATGTATGTATGTAGGTATATAAATGTACTTATATCGGTATAAATTTTTTTGCCCAGCAGCAGTCAAAAAATCTCTTGTATCCTTTTTTTAGACAGTATTTTCCCAAAATGACAATAGAACTTTATTTAAATTTAAGTATTTACTTAGAGTTACCACGAACTATAGGGATATATGAAACGTATATATTAACCATTTGTATGAAGAGGGTCATAATTCAGAATAACGAAAAATAAAATATGAGTAAATGTTAAAAATGCAATTGATTTTTCACAAGAAATAACTTATTTTTTAAATGGAAAATATTTTAAAAGAAAAAACTGGCTTATGACTTTTTTGTAAGAAATGAAATTTGTATATATGTATGAATGTAGATGTAAAATGCATGTAAAAAACGGAAGAATATAAAAGTTAAACAATTATGTACATAGACAATTCGAAAAAGAACATAAAAAAATGAATTTTCAAACTGCAATGTTTTATTCATTTGGCAGTTTATTCCTGCAGTTTGCGATGTATGTCCCTAACTTTTGCCTAACCTACAGTTAATCCAGATTTGAGATAGGAAAGATCGGACAGTTATCTGGTAATGGTAACGTAATGTGTTTACATGATAACAATGCTATACATGCTATACATACTAACAATGTTTTTTCTAACAATATTTCAAGACAAAAATTGCAAGTTGTCAATGTTGTTGAACATTATCTGATTGTTGTAAAATCTGACAAAAGTGTATGCGTAGCTTTATAATGAACAAAATTTTAATTTTCGACGGGAACATCTACAACTTTCATATTATGGGGTACCCTACGTACATATACACATACATACATATGTATGTGTCTATTCAACAATGTTATTGAAACATTTAATAATTGAATCGAATTTTATTTTGTTGTGTTTTACAACATAAACAAACAAACAAACAAATAAATGCAATTTTACAAAGGATTTTATGGTCACACTTGACAAAAAAAAAAAAAGAAAAAAAGAGAGAATGTTATGCAATTTTTTATTTCATTTTCTAACTGCTTGAATTCTCAAGTGGATTTCGGTCAATCATAAAAATAATGATGTTGAAACAGTAAACTTTTTAGACATGCCACAAAACGACACGTGTTGCAACTGATTACTGGGTCGCGTGTCAACTTCTAAAAGGAAAACGGAGCAAATGTTTTGTGTATAAGTTTACGTGTGTTCTTTGTTTAAGTGTTTTTTTACTACAACACATTGAATTATCTGGCTCTCATAATAAAACAAGCATGATATGCTTACAAAAAGGACTCACACTGGGGGAGTGTAAAAAATGAAAACGAACTGTCTGACATTATAAATGTGTCCATTATTCAAAT
Source organism: Lucilia cuprina (assembly GCF_022045245.1). Classification (NCBI taxonomy): domain Eukaryota; kingdom Metazoa; phylum Arthropoda; class Insecta; order Diptera; family Calliphoridae; genus Lucilia; species Lucilia cuprina. Next base: position 22,086,093 of record NC_060951.1, read on the forward strand.
CAAATGCTAAACTCTTTCGCGAAAACAACAAAACAAAAGAAACAGAACCTTTTTATGCACAACAGCTGATGTAAATACATACATATGTAGTCATCCACCACCATCATTAAACGGGTGTCATTCTGGTTTATAAAATTTAAATGATTTTTTACTTTTGAAAATAATTGTCTGCTGATGATGATGACGATTATTCATTTGTTAACTCATTCCCAAATGATACATTTAATGACAATTTGTAAACAGATACAAATATATTTACATGTACATTTTGATACAAATATTTTTCGTACTCTACTGCCCATTAGCTTATGGAGAAAAAGCTTAAAAAGATTTTACTCTAATTCCCTAAATACAAATATTTATTTGTTTACTCTGAGTGGTACAAGTGGTAATCAAAATGGAAAACCATTAAAAAAAAACAAAACAAAAATCGTTTAAAATTTAAAAACAAATGTTTGATGTTTGACAAGGATAATGATGGATGAATGGAGGATGAAAGATAAATGTGTACATTGTTACTTTAATTTAAGTGCATTTTTTCATATTCAGGATTAGCTGTCTAAAATTCGTTTCTCGTTGACCAAAATTGATCAAAGTGAACGTTTTATTTTTATAGCGAGCTCTAGAAACTAAATATTTGATAACAGACTATCGTTTGTTCAGAGGTCGAAATTCCAACTACCGCCAGATAAAAATGGACATGTCACAAATCTTTTCGCACACCACCGATATCAATCATAAAGTGAAATCCAGAAATAAAAGCACTAGCTGGCACCATCTGGGACATGTATAGGGAGTGAATAACGGAAACATACAAAGCAATTTATCGCTCTCTCCTTAATAATACTGCCCAAATATGGACCCCTTATCTCAAAAATCCTAAAAAAATGCACTCCGAATCGCAACCGAATGTAGCAAGATGCCTTTCAAGCAACATGGTGTGCTTGATACACTCGTTCAGACTTTCGGTGACAGAATGTCAAGAAAAAACTCATAGAAGCATTACACTAAGCCATAAATGGTTACAGGTGTAATGAAGTCTTAAATCAATATCTATCCGCAATTTCGTATAGTGAAATACAATTACCAGGGTCAAATTGTGCAGTACTTTCAATTGCTACCAAAAATGAATTGCTTCAGGAACGCCTAACCAAAACTCTGCCTATCTTCAAAGCTTTAATGACATTGTGCATATTTTTAAATGGCCCTTAACCTTAAATCCTAAAGATCTATGGATAAGTCCGACTGAGGTGGCACAATTTCTTAGGCTTATATTACCATCACATGACACTTCTACCAATTAAGTAATTCCTTGAATATTTTCAGGGAAGAACGTCTAGTCTTGGCGGATATGTTACGACAATAACAACAAAATTCACTGTCGTCTGTTTATCCGTAGTTACAACAGTAGCTCAATAGCGGTTATAATATTTTTTTAAACCTTACTTAATCGAGATTACAGTAATCGAGATTAGAGTAAACGAAAGTATGCCGTTAAAGTGGTAAATAAAACTTAATTAAAATCTTTAACTTTAGGGATTCCCAGAACTTAAGGTGACCACGTGTTATTTTATCAAGTTACAGGGTATTCAGTTAGATCATAAGCAGACTTGGAATTCTTATTATATAAGAACATATACTACACTTTGATCTTACCCATAAGGCCGAAAAGTGATCGAAACAATAATTAAAGCCGTTTTTCTTTATTTGCTAAGTTGTTTTAATATCAGTTATTGTGATAAACGTAATAAACCATAAATAAACGATTAATATTTTTATGAATAAGGGGGATATTTTTTAAAGATGTATTGATGGTTTATTGTAGGAATTTTGTATGGAAAATGTGTGAAATAAACCTAAAATAAGCGATTAATATCTTTATGAATACGGGTGTAACGATACAAAATTTTATAAATATTTAATGCAAAAATATGTAGCTTCTTTACCTTTCTACTAACAATATAAAAACCCTTATAAAATAATGCTATGTATACAGCAAAAGTTGTATAACGAAACCTTTCTGATTGGTTTTTAGTTGGTTGTAATATTAAAGTATTTATGTTTTTGTTATTTGAGTAAAAATTTATTTCATTTACAATTATTTTATAAAACAATTTTTTTGTTAAATAAACGAAATTTAGTCCTTTGAGTTGGGTAAACAAAAATCCATACACACACTCACGAACGCATATACTCACACTTGCATTCATACATACAAATATATAGAAATCCATAAACATTTATTTTGCAATGAACATTTGTGTTCAAACAAGTCTAAAATTTTACAAGTATTTACCGAAAACAAAACAAAATACGAACAAATAAAAATATATAAATTCTTTTTTATTTTTAATCCTGTTGAATTTAATACACATGCTTATAAACACAAGTACAAAGTACAAGGATACGGGCGAAAAGATTTAGATGTGGCTGTGGTTGTTGCAAGTACAAGAGAATGTAGATGTGGATGTAAATATTTTGTTATTTCAAATGATGTGAAATTGAAGAAAGAAAAAAAGTTTAGAAATGTAAAAGACTTGTTTGTGATACTTTTAAAGTAGCAGTAGAAGAGGAGAATAACAGACGACGGAAGGATACAATCTTACGAAGATTTAAACATCTTTATTTTTTTAATTTTTTTTATAAATTTTTGGAAAATTCTTTGCAACAGGAACAACAAATAGAAACTGTTACAGTTGTTGATGATGATAATAATAAGAATATAAATGCTGTTGTTGTTGAGTAAGTTGCCTCTTACTTGACTAAATTTTTGGTGTCTTCTTTTTCAAAACACCAATATTTGTTTTAGTTTTTCTTTTTCGAAAATACTTATATTTTGTGTAATAAATTTTTGTTGGTTAGTAACCGAACAGTTCTGCAAAGGAATTAAATTTTATATGGAAATTAAAAAAAGGTTATAAAAAATTAAAACTATATTTTAACTATATCATATCGAACGGAGTTGCTAGACAACTAAGTATTAGAAAATTTTTAATTTTTAAATGTAAAACTTTTTGTTTAAAAGTTTTTAAAGTGAAATTAATTTTCTGTTGTTCAAAACTGTTCCTTACACATGTAAATCCCGTGTGCACCAGATTAGTACTTTTGCAAACTAACAATAGTGGGCATGGAACATCTCTGAATTAAACACTAGAATTCATAAATCTAAAAATCTATAAAAGCTAGTGTCATGAAATTTTGTACGATTAAAATTAGTTTTAATATGAATATTTATAATCGACGTAGTAGAAACAGTGGGCGTGGCATCTCTTATAGTGATAATTAAAGCATTAAAAGAGAATTAATTCTTAATTGAATCTGACTATTAAGGCAATGGAAGATAATTTTCTATTTTTATGACTTTGTTCTGGTCTGTGAAACATGCTCATACACATGTTCGTACGAACAAATGCCTATACATACAAACACGCACATACATTTAAAATTATACAAGTTATGGAATGTCTGAACCATAGAGAAGAGAAAAGCTTTAAAGGAAAGGGAAACTAGTTGAGTTGAAGGCAAGAATATCGTGTACCTTTTGATTCGATTACGTATAGGAGAGAGTCTATGTATTTAAGTAAGTCTGAAAGTGTAGATGTACATATATTTGTAATTTTATTCGCATTTGTACATGTGCGTATGTATGTTTAATCTGAAGTCGACACGCAAACATTAATACAACAAACGACTCGACCCCAGGAGACAAAGTGAAACCGTAAACGACTATTGTTAGTAAATATTTTGTATCTACAAGTTTGTGTTTAAGTTACGTATGATTGTATGTTAGTGTTATATTTAAGTGTATAAATGTGTATAACACAAATAATGGCAGTTGAAATTTTTCAAATTCAAATATTTTAATGTAAAAAGTTAGTTTTTTTTCTTTCTTTCTTCTGCTGTTTGAATATAGTTTTCTTACTTTCAGAATCATAAATATTATTTTAAAACAACACACAAACATATTCATATGAATATTTGTGCACTGATATGACTATAAAAATGTTTTGTTGTACAGTCAATTACAAAAGTTATTTTAAAATAAATATATTGAGCTTACTTATTTCAATGTAAGAGTTGTAATATTAAGATTTCCAAGTACATGAATACTTACGACTCAAACTGTAAATTTCTTCTACGTCAATTGAAAACTAGAACAATTAAATAATTTGAAAATCATTCTATTACTTTTATGTTGCAAATGACAATCATGATACATATTATTCCAAAACATATAGAGAAATTAGAAAACAAAATAAAGAAAGCATATTGTAAGACTTAAATAACTTACATATACAGTATATTTCAACAAAAACGTCATTATCATCAGCAACATCATTAACATTCTGACCAGCATCTTTATTACTTTATTTCCAGTTGGTTCATCTTTTAGTTGTTGTAAAAAAATGTATATTAAAATGCAACAAACTTGGTACATACAAAAATAATTGTTTAAAGTTTAAACTTGGATTATTTGTCAATGACACTTTATGTTCTCATTTTGACAGATGTCAGCTTTTACATGAATGTATACGTTCGAGCATGTTGATGCATAAAAAATTAAGTTGTGAAACGTGTAAGTGCTGTTATGGAGTAAAAAAATATTTTATTTCTTTATATTAAATCGTATTACATACAAATTTGTGGTCACAAGCTATAACTGTGTAAGTCGACATAATATTTATCTCTTCATAAAAAAACAAATTTAATTTTTCTGAAAAGGATTCTTATACCCTCCACCATGTTCAGTGGTATATATAAGTTTCTCATATACACGGATAATATAACACCAAGAAATATTCATCTGAGACTCAAGAAACTGATATATTCAGGTCCTTATCAAATTCGATGTCTGTCTGCTTAAAACACGTTCACATTATAAGTCACAAAATAAGTCAACCAATTTCACCGAAAATATTCATTGTTGCCCAAAGCGGCAAAATCGGTGAAAGTTATGAGTAAAAATTTCAAAGTACATAGAATTGTTTATTCGTAATTCTAAAGTAGTTTTTTTTAGAAACTACAAATGGTAATTCGATGAAATTTTGTCACATTGTTTTTTCCCAGGGATCAATTACGTTCGGAATCATAACAATCGAGAAAAAATTTCCCCTAGCCCCCATACAAAAGTACATTTTTCCAGAAATGAATTTGTCGTCGAAAACCTTTCTAATTATATCGGAATCAATTAATAATTTTGTACTTAATAATATAAATAGAAATTATAATATAAACCTAGATTTGTATCGGTCCAAAATTGGCCATAGCACCCATATAAGAACCACTTCTCGTACATTAGGGTCATCATGACCCTGATGTACGAGTATATCAAACTTAAAAGCCTTTTTGGGGAGTTCAGTTCTATGGGGCTTAGGTAAAACTATAGACCGATGTTAAATATTTTCAATAGGCTTTATCTACAGTACCATAAAAGATCATGTGCCAAATTTCATTGAATTAACTGCAAAATTGCGACCTGTAGTTTGATTGCAATGTTTACAAGCCCTATTCGGGGGTACTGTTTTGTGGGGGCTAGGTGAAATAATGAATAATTAATCATTTTCAATAGGGTTTGTCCCCAATTTTCATTCAATTATCTTCAAAATTGCGGCCTGTAGTTTGATTACAAGGTTTACATGGACGGACATACGGACGGACATAACTAAATCGACTCAGAAAATGATCCTGAGCCGATTGGTATACTTTAAGGTGGGACCAATATTATTTTGCGTTACAAACATCAGAACAAACCCAATATACCCTCCCCACTAAAGTGGTGTAGGGTATTATAAAGCTATGAAGATAAAATTCGGCAGGAATATAAAATATGCGTATGTGACGATGTTTGTAACACCCAAAACCATATTGGCCCTACATCCACCTTAATGTATACCAATTGGTTCAGAATCACTTTCTGAGCCGATTTTATAATCACTTGATCCTAGCCCCAATATAAACTCCCCTTCAGAAAATTACTTGAAATTTACTTATTAACACACACACACACATTTTAAATATACTCATATGATCGGCCATGCCCGACTATACTTGTTTTAAATTAAGGCTGTTAAACATAGATTCTAATTCATTGCATTTCAAATAAATTTTAAAATTTTATATCAGCAAAAGATTTGCTAACAGACAAATTTTTAAATTTACGATATGTAAATAAAAAATCTCATTTACAATCTTGGGGGTAAATATCTTTAAGAATCTTTAAAATTTGTTTAAATAATTTTATCTGTAAATATAACATTCAGTATATTCTTCCCTCCAAATTCATTTATGTTTTCTTGCTTTCCCCCATTTTTTTTGATATTACTTCTTTTATAGTCGAACAAAGTTTCAACATCTGTGGGTATGAATGAATGATTTTTATGTGCACAACAAGTTCATTCTATGAGTCGGCTATAAATTTTATTTTTTCCCCTTTATTTTAACTTTTGTGTAAAAGTGTGTTGTTTTTTTTTCATTTTCATTATTTGTTGTGTATTTTAAGGATATTTAGACCCATTTCTCTGATATTATGATGATGCCGTTGTTGTTGCTTCGTAAAATTTATGTATGTTAGATTTTAAAGATTTTGAGGGGAGCCAGTTATTGAAAAGATTTAAAATGTCAACGGAGCAAAACATAAAAAAAGTTTATAAAAAGATGTCAAGTTGATTTTTGTTAGATTATATTTTCGTTATTAATCCGTAGGTGGTGGAAGCATGAGCAAAAATTTTTATATTAAAATTTGTTTTAAATACTTAATTTATTCGATTTAAAGGTGTAAGCATTATTTAATATGATTTAATAGAAACTTTTTAACATTTCTTTGGTTTACCCAAATGTCATGGGCATATTAGGTAAATGAGATAGTCACATTCAGATTATTGTGTTACATACATATTAAAGGATTTCGTAATATGAATAAGACCAAAGCATCAAGTCTGTTTTCTGACCTTATTGAACATGTAAGAGTGTTATATGTATTTGGCTATGTAAATTCTATATACCCACTATTGACTGGAAACTTAATGTAAATCTTGAAATCAGGGATTTAATGGGGGCCTGAGTCAATTATGAATGGAATTTTCTAGGAAAGCATAAACAACTTTGAAGTATATGTCAACATTTGGGGAATATATTGGATAATAATTGTGAGGGGTGTGGTACTTTTCATTTTAACGTTATAAAAAATTTCAATTATTTGGGATACCGTTATATTTAAAATCCCCATATTTTAACAAACAAACACATATGAAAATTTGTACAAATGTGTTAATTAACAATAAAGGGCGTGGCACTTCCCATATGAATTTATTTTTTCAGTTCCCTTGCTTCTGCCGGTTAGAACGTATCATGCTTTCACAAACAGATTTAGGGAGGGAGAGATAGTTACCTCGTTATCAGAATTTAATTTGTATGAAATACAAATATTGCCATGAATTTGTAAAGGTGGATTTAAACTTTTCTTATTGTTCTCTTGACGAAAATAATAATAATATTTAGTAATTTTCTTCTTCCGTCAGACTAGCAGCAGTTAATTTGATCCCTCGACCTGTTAGTGGTACATACATGTATGTATGTATGTATGTATGTATGTATGTATGTATGTATGTATGTATGTATGTATGTATGTATGTATGTATGTATGTATGTATGTATGTATGTATGTATGTAAGGGGGTTTAAGAAATCTATCCCATTTATATATACAACAAATAATAATTATATTAAATTACATTTTATATTTGCATTCCACAACTGAACATATTTCATATGTATTTATTTTCAATAATATATTCATTAATACATAAAGATCACTAGTAACAGCTTATCTAACCTTGTAATTTATTAAGTCCACACAACTAACATAAATTACATTTCAAAAAGTTGTAAAAGATTTAAACAAATCTATACACAGTGTCGACAGAGGCTCATTTTGATATTTATTGAAATGACCTTAAAATTACTAAAACCCAATAAATAAGAAAAAACAATATCAAACAGATATCAAATACAAACTGATGAACAAAAAAATACAATCATGGAGAATCATTAAACGACCACACAAAAAATATCGAAACCAAAATATTTTGTTTATGAATAAATTGAAATCATCCATAATTTAAAGTTAAAATGTTTAAATTAGAGGGGAACTAGAATATACTTACTACATGGTACAAACATTCGAGTTGTTTATCTTGGGGTTGGGGCATACGTATAATCTCTAAATACCAAATAGATTCCAAGTTCCCCTTTTATAGCTTTGTTAAAAGGCGAAACGAAAGCAGTGGAACGAGAAAATATTGTCGTTGTGAAAGCAGTTCTTTTTGGATTTAAATCACATGATGATACTTGAATGTCTGACTAAATGTTTGTCATATTTCCATTGTTCTTGAATTCTTATTACGGCAAATATCCATTGTTTTGTGTTGTTGCTGCCACTGCCATATTGTCAGTTATTGTCACAGCAACATAACACAAGCGACAACAAAATTAACGGCAACAGTAAAAGGCTGTCTGTTTGTCTGTCTGTCCGTCCGTCTTTCTGTTGTTGTTCTCTTTTTGGTGTAACATCCGGAAAACGTTACTTTTAATTCTAACAAATGAGTTGAGTTGAGTTGAGTACTTGAGATTATGATTGAATCACAAGGAGTGTGATTATGTTGACGATGGTGATGATGATTATGATAATAATGTTGAAGTAAATACGCAGAATGGTTATGATGCGAAGCAAACAAATTTAAACTTGGGAGGTAAAAAGTCATAAAACATCAATTCGTCTTTTATGCCGCAACTTTAAACTCAATATTCCATTTGCCACCATTTTCATTTCTGTTATTTTCTTGATTTTTATTGAAAACATTTACTTCGGATGTTTTATTTATTAGGCGTAAAATAGAAAATTGTAGAAAAAGTCATAAAATATATATGAAATATAATAGAACATTTTTATTTGAAATCTGTTTTTATAGAAAATAAAATATTTAAATGGACTTTACAGAGAGTCAATTAAATGTTTGATGTGTAAAACTAAAAATAAGCAATAATTTTTAAAGAATTGCTAACCTCCTAAAAACTTTTGAAAACATTACCATTAACACGACATATCTTTAACTTTAGTAAACAAAGTTAAACCAATAGGATACAACAACCAATACACATGTAAACAAATAAAACCAATAAAAGCTAAATTTTGATTGCGTGTAAACATTAAATTTGTATTCGAATTATAAAATTAATTATTTTATTTGTTATTAATTGTATAATAATTTCGTTCTTAACGTTATGTACTGCCATACAATAATAACTCGTTCAATCAAATTCAACCCCTTCTATTTAATTAAAATTCATAATCATTTCATTATATTTTTTCATTCATTTATGTATATCCGATTCATACGATTCTATTACATAAAAAAAAACATAATTTGCATTTTACTAAATTGAGCTAAACTTTCCGCTACTAAATCTCCCTCCGATTCGTTTCCAATTAAAACAATGAAATTGCGTGCAAAATAAAAGAACAAAAACGAAAAAATTTATTGTCGTTGTTTGTTGGAATTAAATACTCATTTAAATGACATGAAAATACATATAAAATTGTTGTCGTAAATAATAAATACTACTCGTTCTGATGATGTTATTGAAGGTTTAAATAATAAAATAACGCACAACCCTAACTACAATCAGGAAATTATGTATTACAAATCAGGGATGGCCATTCAGTATTCAAAATTTGGTAAAATTAAATGCTAACCTAGTGGTCTACCAGTTCTCATGGTACCAGATTTTAGGGATCCCAGGTTCGAACTGAGGTCAAAAAACTTCCAGGAAAGACCGACCATACATTTGACACCACCAGTTTATATTACCGAGAGAGTAGAAGTATTGGTAGCAGCTCCTTACCTCCGATTAACTCTAAAATGTAGAAGATCATCAAGGTAACATGCATATAAGAAAACCCTAGATATATGCGATATCAGAATTTTTATTATAACAGAGAAGAACGCTATTTAAGACAAGCAATATCGGTCCAAAACTAACAAAGATATCAATAAATACTATTCGACGTGATAATAATGATTATTAATTTTTATTGAATTTTCCATTCCTGTACCAAACTGAATATACTGAGAGTGTTTTGTATACAAATTATTACAACCAGAAGTGCATGAGAAAACTATTAAGGGGTGGTTTAGGAGGAAAAGCCAGAATATTACAATGATCATAAGCATTTAAATAGACATATTTATGTTCCTTTTATTAACATGGGTGTTCTAGAGTCAATAAGACAACTGTGTGTTATTTGCAACTGAAAGTTATTTTTAATACAATAATTTATTGCAAACCGTTACCACTAAGCTATCGCAACCGTTAACATACATATCTTATCCTTACCGTGTATAGAGTACTATTACTTTAAATAGTACTATTACTTTAAATATACTGTTGCCGAAATTTTACCATTTAGAAACCATTCCCCATTTTGTTGGAAAACTATATAATCAAGAAATCTATCGAAGACCAGTCATAAGACGATACTATATCTAAGAGTATGCTCACTCAGATACTATATCTAAGAGTATGCTCACTCAGATTTTTATTTATAATTCTAACTTCCCCAAACATATACCAGTTTAAAATGTAGTACAATAATCTGAATATTTCATTTTAACAAACACACATTTATATAATTTCTAAAACCGTATAAACGGATAAGAAATAAGAAAGAAAAGCTAAATTAACAACATAAGACATCAAGTAACACTTTGAAGTAAACAAACCAACAATAACAATAAACACAGACGGACCTACAAACACCAAAAGAAGCAAATCAAATCGTATTAAACTGGCTATAAGGGTAAGAAATTTCCTCAATAATAATACTGACATTTACACATAAAATACACACATAAGTGTAAGAGGAACTTAGGGAACGTTGGACGGACAAATATTAGCAGAAACAGAACACGTACTACATACAATAACAAGAAGTACAACAGCAATAATAATCAACACACTGAACTAAACAGGATAAAATTACACATTCACGCACACACTGGAGTACATTGATATTTTGCACTACAAAGCCAAACAAATAATCAAACGAGAAAAAAAGGACAATGAAATCATTGTATTGATACAAAAGTATGAGTGCAAAGACACAACAACAGCAGGAGTCGTTTCAATGTAAAGACGTTGGCGAGGTAAAATGAGAGGAAAATGAGCGCATAAGTAATTAAATACAAGTAACTCTCAGTGACAAAAAGTGCGCATGACAACATAACGTGCTTTGCTCTTTGTATTCTTTATAATAAGAGATTATTTTTCATGCAAAATAAAAAAATTTAAAGAATAACATGATTTTGTACTCTAAATACAACAAAAGAGAACCATTTCCTTTTATTTCCTATTGTTCTTGTTTTTTATGAAGCCCGCATTATGAACATAAATGGACTGACTTTTAAAGACTATGGCAGACAGCCAGGCAGGCAGAAAGTCAGACAGTGAGACAAAATAACAAACGGGCAAACGAACATACAAGTGGACGGACATAAAAGGAAAACAACAGAAAAACACACATTTCCGTTTGAGTATTGCCGTTAGGCACGATACTTCTCTTTTATACACAAGTTCCAGTACAATGAGTACAAAATAATATAAAACAAAGTAAATTCAATTGAAAATTGTTTTTTCTTTATTTTTTCACTCTCTTAGTTTTATTTTTTTTCTCATTTACTGCTTTCATATTTTATCCCTACTGCTGTAGTTGTTGGTGTTATTTTCTGTCTTTTTATTTTAGCTTATAATTTGTTGACGGGTTTCCTTCGTAACTTACCATCACATCCTTTATGATTTGTTTACTTTAACTGTGTGTGTGTGTGTAGGTATCCTGTCAATTTATAGTGTATTACTATGCATGTTTGTGTTGTTGTTTTTTCATGTGTTTGTAATAGAACTTTATTTAATATTCGATTTAATATATCAAACAAAGAAGCCAAATGACAAAAGCATCTACAAAGGGAGTTAGTGGGAAGTGGAATGATAGTTTATATGTGTGTATGTATTCCAATAAGCCCAATATAAGGATAAGGGGTGGAATGTTATTGGTTGATTTAATGGTGAAACCGTAATTTATATTTCTATTATCTGAATTGCCATCAATGTGCGGCCAAATTCATAATGTTTTCTCTATTTTGGTTGTTAGCAAATTAATGATTTTGATATAGTTTAGTTGACCAAATTGATTTTATATGCCGGTAATTTATAAAATTGCTCACAATCCCTTGAATGTCTATAATGTTAAATGGTGTTTGTCTTTGTATGTTAGTATAACTTAACAAATGTATGGGTATGAAGTATTTATATGTATGTGAATGTTATAGGATACAAACAAATTTTTTAAAATATTGTGTATGATTGATTCATTTTGAACACAAATGTAAAAATTTCCTATTATATTATGTAGTCCACAAAAAGGCAGAATTTAATATATTTAGGTTAATTTAAATAAAATATGTATGTTTTTCAAGGAATATTCATTTAAGAATGATGGATTTATGTATATTCATTTTTACAACATCTGGTCAAGAAAAATTATAAGAAATTTAAAGAATATAGGCAAAATTAATATAATCAACATCTATAGAGACAAACAAGACAAATTCATATGTTCATACATGTATAAAATAGATCCAAGCTACTCATTTCACTAAAACCGTAGCTATTAAAACTACCGAACTTCGATATACGTTACGTTTTTTTTTACAAAATCTTTCATTCTAATAAATTATTAAATTTATTCACTTTTCATTGATCCCTGTTAATTTATTTGCATTACATTCTAAAGTATTTCGATTTTATTTGTAATCCATGTTTATTGATTTTCATAAAATCAAATAGAAAAATATTTAAAAATTCATACATACATATTGTCAAAAGGACAGACAGACATTCATTATTGCATAAAAAATAATATCCTTTACAAAAACTGTATGGATACAACAACAATAATAAACCAGACGACATTCGATGTCATTGTTGTAAGTAACTTCAAACTTGGGGTTGAGAATGGCATAAATCTCTGGGTGGAAGTTTGAATAACCAACGAAATATCAATGGAGAGGGAAACTAAAACAAGTAGCATTATGTTGACTGATAATGGTGACGATGTGTGTAAAAAAGGCGTTACGATGAGTATTATGACAACTGTATAAAATTTTGTTGTTACAATGCGCTAGGATTGATTATTGTTTGATTAGAGGGTAAAATTAACTTGAATTAAAATTTTTTTTACTTATAATTTTTATGAATATCTATATCACATATAGTACAATATAGACATGCACGTATGTGGGTAACTAACTTCATATATGAATAAGAGTATTATTTTACACTGAACTGTTGGCATTAGTTTCCCTACTTGTCATTGAAAGTGTCGTAGCAATATGAGTCCTTAAATGTACTTAGTTCCTAAGTTTATTTCTACTATACATTTTACATTTATTATAGACAGATATTTGTAAGTTTCTATGCCACAGTACCTTTACTCAAAGCGACATGCAAAAAGGGTGAAATAAAAAAAGAATGGAGAAATAAACATAAAAATTTTTATGCCCTTTTGTTAAACAACTGCTTATAATTAGAGTAAAGTCAGTAAGTAATGTGTATGTTCCTACTTATTTTATTTTGCACAATGTGGTTATGTTGTGGCGCAATATGTGAACAATACTCTTTCATTCATACACCACTCATGCTTCATATTTGCAAAACCCATCATTTACACGATTTATGTACATATCCACTTACGTACATATATGCACATATATATTTATATTAGGGAGGACTTATTATTGTATTAATTTTTTATTTATTTTATAGAGACTGAGGCCAAATAGAATCAGATCTCAGGATAAATAGAAAGAGTTTTGCAACTTTTCAATGGAGCCTCAATTCGGAATTCTGCGAGTAAGAGTGACAACGACAAGCCAGATATTTTGAAGACAAACACTTCGACGAAATCAACCTGAAGGCAACGAAGTCCCGAAAAACGGTGAAAAAGTGGCGTCATATTATGTCAAAGTTGCCAAGAGAAGACTGGAAAATGGTAGCATAATACAAATTCTTGAAAGACAAAATACTGAGTTGACAGTGAAAATGGGATTTATTTCAGAAGCAAAATGAAAGAAAAACCTAGGGAGCTCTACTTGTAATAGATATCGATCAGAATTACTAGCCTTGTCGAGAATAAAGGTAGAGCTTATTTTGTCTCTAAAACTGTCATCTTTAAGGGAGTTTCCGATTGGAAGGGCTGTTATAAAAATTCCGAAAAAGGGCACTGAAATTACTTGAATTCGGATTATGGGATACGTAATCATTGTATACTAAACATATTTGTAGGCTATAGGCAGGCATAGAATATGTCCTGAAGTTTGAAGCATTAATACAAAAAAGAAAATCATAGTGATAGTGTTTTGCACTAATTATTGTCTTAATTGACCCTCTATAGTTTAAAGGTTTCTTTAACTGTAACGTTTCACGGATTTAGAAGTCACTTTGTTGGGTTAATATGTACTCAAGGGTGGGAGGACATTCCGAGTGATGATAGTGCAAAATAATGAGCAAAGAAATATTTATTATTTGTGTGAATACCACACATAATACTCCAAATGCTTTAATTTCTTACTATTTTTATAAAAGTTTAAGCATACTTGCCTAAAAATAGTTACACCCTTATGAAGTTTCAGATACATATATAAGAACTCTAACAATTCAGAGGAAGTTGATGCAAGTTTTTGAACACATACTCGTACACACATACACATAGATTGTCATTTAAATAATGTCACTTTACTCACTGATATTTAAGCTTTAACTTTAAGATATATTTTATATAAGTACTTTGAAAAATTGTGTCTTTTTCGTAGGCACGCACAAACATAATCTTATAAAGTAATTTATGTAATATATTAGATTCTCTCTTGTATAAACAAATAAATATAGTCTTGTGTTAAAATTTCGGAGGCCCAGAAGTTCATATTCATAGGTAGTTTTTACATTAGTAATCAATGATAAATTATCAAACATTTAAGATCTTAATCAATAATCTTTTTATTATATGTATAAATATAAATTGAACAAAATTTTAATATTTACAAATATATACATATGTATATATATATAAGAGTACATTAAATATTTATCATACTTTTTGACTTTGATGGCTTTTTGGTTTAAATTATTCATAATTTGTGTTGTACGTATTTTAGCAATAATTTTCATCATTTAAATGCCACTTTCGTTTATCTTCCTCTATCCTACAACGACATTTGTACCCATTTTAATTTCCGTTCAACATTCTATCATGATTTTTATGTCAAACAAAATATTTGTTGAGTATTTTGTCAATGAAGTTGGAGTAACATTTTACTTTTCGTTTTATTGGCATTCACATACACACACGTGCATACATAGATGTATACACAACATAGATACATATTGGCCACAATGATTGTGTGAAAAATGTTTCATTGAAAATCAATAAAATGTATTTTTAGTAGAAGAGTATAAAGTATAATAAAGCAAACTCGACACCAATATCGAAAGATACGAGCAGAAGGTAAAAAAAATAGAATAAATATTTTTAATGTGGCCCATTGTTGTAGTATCATCCTTTGATGGTCGGTTATATTGTATCTTAAGATTTACGATTTATAAAATGGATTTAACAACACAATACTTACTGCATCCTCACTCTATGTGTGCCTGTATATGTCAGTCAGTGTGTAAATATAACGTATTATAGTGGGATGGTGATATAGTGTATGAGTGTGTTTCTGTGTCAGCCAGCAGTATTGTTCCTGTAGGACTTGATGTCCTTCCTTTCTTTTATTATAGCCATTGGCATTTGTTGTTGTTTGTTGTTTTTGTTATATTGTATTTTAGTAGTGTTGTAAATATATACACATGTTCTGTGATTATGTAGCATTGTGCTTGTAGTACTCATACGAAATTGTAAACAACTCACTTGTACTACATATGTAAAGATGTATTTTGAGGAGGATAGTCGCTGAATTAGCTAAAAAACGTAGTTGATTGAAAAATGTAAGAATTCTTTTGATTTAATTTTTGTTCTCGCAGACATAATGTAGCGTACAAATGAAAACCAAAAATCAAGTTCATCTGAAAAAATTGTAGACGGAGGTCCCCTCAAAGCATAGTATCTTTGAACATTTGCCTTAAGTGCCATTGTCGGGTATATTTGGAATCGAGTTTAGACTGAGGCCATAGAGCCATATATATATATATAAATATGGAAACAATATATTTAAAAGATGATAACTTTTAGCTTGTTTATTTAAAGAGTTAGCATTTTTTGATTATTAATTCAAATATTCATATGTACATACATACATATATACATATTGTTGTGCATTAAATGTCTAGCAGCCGCATATGGTATATATGGTACACAAAAAATGGACAGACAGGCAGACATACATACACACTTAAATACATACACACTTAAATACATACACATATTCATTTAGTTGAACTAACAACATAAGTATGAAGTTAGTAAAAAGCAGCATAGAAATTTTGTTTGTAAGTTCAAATAACAAACACTACAAATCTCTATCAGACTCACACTTCCTTTTAAAATGTTTGTATGTAAAGATAAAATATACACACACATATCAATGTATATATGTATATGTATTCATATGTATGTGTTCATGTGGTAATTTCAAACACATTTTATTTTATCGCTTTAACAGGATGTATGCGAAGCTTTCTTGTTGCTGCTATCATGGTGTTTGAAGCTTCTTTTTTTAAATGTTGGTCTAACATTTAAGTGTGTGTTTGTGAGTTAGTGCGTAAACGCGAGTGTTTGTGTACATGCCACTTCCTTTAACATTTCCATAATTTTACGCGTTATTTTAGCAAATTTATTTTTCCTTTTTTACTTACCTTCTTCCATTTGATATATGGCTCTTTTTTCGCCTTGTATTTTTCTCTTCCTTATTGGAAATTTATGTGTTTGTGTGTGAAATTTAACTTTGATATTAAACCATAAATATTACAACAAAATAGATGAAGGAATACATACAATACACAAAAGAAAGTGGCTTCAGTCATTCGATTTTTATTATGTTTCCTATAAAGTGGCATTTGTTTTATTCCATTCTGTTCGGTCTTTCTTACTACTTTTTCGTTTATTTTTTAGTGTTTATTTAAATGTCTCTAAATGGGATGAGTGTGTGTGTGTATGTGCCCTGCATTTTTGGGTAGCCGTCCCTAACTATTTATTTTACATATCATGTGTTAACTGAGAAGGCGGTTAACAAAATTTATAGCAAATGCATAAATGACTCTACAATAGATATTTTCTTGAAATTATGGAAAAATATTTTAAGTGAATTTTCTTTGCATTAAAGTGGAATTTTAAATTTATTGTTACATAACTTGTGACGATTAAATTCCTTTATGTATTACCACTCCAAAATGAAACACTGTTAAAAAAATAATTTAAAGTTTGATTACTAAACTAAAAGGAATACATTGATTCCTTTTAAAGTTGCTGGGTATAGTGTGGTTGTTCGTGTGGTTATATGCGTGTATGTGTTCAATGTTTATAGAGATTTTCCACTTAACTGCTTTTTATAGTCTTAAATACGTTTAGAATTCTAACATTTCCTTAGTTATCTAAAATATTTGTTTAAATCATGGATGTTGTAAGGTTTTTTCTTGTTTTTGTTGTCGTGTTTAACATTATTCTGATTAATTTAGTCTTTTTTGTGTATTTTTTGGATGAAGATTTACTACGTTTTTATGTGTATATTGGCAAAATGTGTGTATATAATTTATTTTTCTTTTCAGATTTTTCTTAGCAAAATTTATTATATTCACATAGTTTGGGGATTAGTGAGATACGTAATTCTGTTGGGGAAATTTTTTCAATAATTATATTTAGATATTTAAGTAAACTATTTAATTACAAATATAAGTAAAGCCTTTTTGTCATCAAAATATGTCAACAAATCTAAACCGAGGGAAATTTTAAATTTATAGAATTTATAATTTACAGCTTAAATATGACCAACATTTCAAATAATATTTGGAGTATGATTTAATATTAATGTAAATAAAGCCATACACGAAACCACTTCTAGAGAGAGCAGCAAAAAAGACTGGGGTTTGCTGCAAACTGTTTAGAATTTTGTTCTACTCTCTAATGCAAAGTTGTAGCTCTGGATATAAAGAAAACAATTATGAACATATATAAAAACATCATCTTTAAATTCAAAATCGCAAAAAAATACGAATTTTAACATGTTAAAATACATATGTATTTAAAGTGCTTCTCTAAATTAGGCGTATACTTAATATTTGTAATATAAATAATCATTAACATACGTATACGTACAGGTATTCGTTAATAAAAAAGGTATAATTTTACCATGTTAAACTCTTCATATGAAATAAAAAATTGAAGAAGTTTTTGGATTTGATATGTTTACAAAAATTTCATATATAGGAAATTCTCAAAAAATTTTATTACGATATTTCGATTTATATAAAACATGTCTATATCGAATTTCATCGATGTACTCGTGTTTTTAAAGCAGTAAAGTCATCTTCTTTAAAATGCCTTATATGGTTGGTTAGAGCCAATTATGGATCTATACTCATAAATTTTCTAAAGTGATTTTAGTTCCCATTAAAATCACTTATAGTTTCAAGCCAGTAATGAGAATATAAGTAATTTTTTTAATTTTTCATTAAAATTTGTAAAGAGATTCTGGTTCGTATAAAACTTTTCTATACTGAACTTCATCGTTATACATGAATTTCTAAAAGAGGTTTGACTGGATGAACTATTTTCGGGTGGTTATGGACCTATATTGCCTACTTTTGTGTAAAATTTCAACCCTCTATCTCTTTTCCTATAGTGCTTTTAGCAGATAGACATGGTTAGATCGTCTAAGAATTTAATAAGGATCAACTTAAACGATCATGTTAATTTCAACCCTCCATTACTTTTATGTCTAACGGGTCTATTTTTGTTTTATGACAATAATTGAAGACCAGAGTCCCGCCTACCAAAGAAAAAAATGAGTATTAGTATTTCAATTATCGTACAACTCTCTATATTCGATATTTGAAAGAGTCACATATTTACATATAAGTTCAACCAGTCTACAGTGCTTTAATATAGTGGATTAATAAATACTATCCCTTATTATTATAATTATAACAACTAAAAATATGTATTTTCAAAAGTTGTATTAACAAAAAAACATAATATATTCAACCTGTTAACTTAAACTAAATTATTCAAAATGTAACTTCTTTCATTTGTAAACACAATGTATATAATGCCACAAAAGGATTCTGAATTCTGTGGGTTAGAAATTTATATAAACAAAGTTAAAAATAGGAAAACGGGTTTTTGTAAAAACTATTACCATTGTTATAAACCAACCCATTCGAAAGGAAGTTAGCATTGTAAAAGCTGTGTTGGTGGAAGCTTGAATATCTGTGTTATTGTGTGGGTTTCTACAATATTATTATCCTTATATCCTTGTTTACAGAATTTATAGTTATTTTTAGTCTTCCGCAAAAACATTTGTTGCAAATGTTTGAATATTTATAAATATTTTACAAAATATTTAAATGGCAACCAACAGTTTTTACATTTCTTTTTATTCTGCTGTTATGTTTTTATGACTTCCAATGACGCACATAGAATTTTATTTCTGATTACTTTTGAATTTGTTCTTTGTACGAAATTAAAATGTACAACATGGTACAGTACTTACATATAACTTCTATGTATATTAGTAAGTAAGTGTGAGTGTATTTTACTTATTAAGTTATAAATATTCTATTAAATTTTTAAATAACGCCGAAATGTGGCCTATATCCTTTATAATCGCATGAGTTGAACAAAAAATTATGTTTTCGATTACACACAACCTTGTTACAAAATGCAGGATAATAGAATTTCAAATTGACATAATTTTTCGCCATTTTTCCATTGTATTAAAAAAAGCTTTACAAAAGATTTCTTTGTGTGTTTTTTGTATTATGCAAAGAAAAAACAAAACTTTGTTTTTGCAACGACAGGTTGGGGGGAAGCGGGGAGCGAGCGAAAACATGGAAATAAAAAGTTATTGCTTTTATTATTCTACTGAGCTATGAGATGAGTGTGAGGAACAGTGTGTGTAATGTTTAACTTAACCACGTTATTTTTTTATTCCCACACTACTCTTCTACTTAAAGGATCTTGCAATTTGAGAGGTCTGGGGGAGTTTGAACGACTAAAATGAAGGCAAAAAAGTAAGAAGAAAAAAACAAAAATTATTACTAAATCCCTGAGTAGTTGTAGTGATGAAGTTCGTTTGTTCGTATGTATGTATGAGAGTGAATAACAATAATATTGAAACTGAAAATCGCTTTTGAATACATAACATCAATATACGGCTCAATGGATTCTAAAACTCCTCATAGATGTGTTCGTATACAAGTAAATGTGTTACTTTATATGTGTGAGTGTTTGTCTATTCATCTATAAAATATTACACATAACGATAAACAGCACAGGAAAAGGAACCAGAAACTGAGGCAGGAATATGAATTGCGGTAAAAGAAAGACGCGCAACAGCAAAATACGCAACACAACGGGAACTCTTAGTAAAGTTCTAACATAAATAGATGCAGTAACACTAAGGAATTGAGTCTTGTAAATTATTTTAATGTGTAAACAAGTAACTAATTATACCCTACAAGTTTACAATGGTGAGAGTATTATGGTGTTTAAAACATTTGGTACTGACAAATTCTGATTTGATTGAGCTATGTCCGTCTATTTTTTTTTATCGTTGGTTAACTTTCAAGTCCTTTAAAACTCTGATAACGTATTTAAATATTTAGCTACAGGACGAATTATTCATGTAAGTATTTATGTATTAACGTGCCCGATATAGTGTATGTGTGTAAGACTGTGGGTGTTTTTTTTTAAAGTTAATATTGGAATAAAAACGGAAACCAACTACAACAATAAAATTGAACATTATAATGGTATATCGTTCTATTTTTCTTTCATTTTTTACACAATAAAAAATATTTGTTGTAAACAGCACAATTTTTATTCAATTTTCGTTTTATTTTTTTCGTCATGCAATCAATAAGGGCTCGCACCATAAGAAGGGAGAAAATAAAAAAAAATATCGAATGAATTTAAAAAACATAAAAACAATTCCTAAAAAGGGTTACTGAACAATCAAGGCATATTGAAAGGTAAGCTAGTAAGCAACTTGCGTGCATGTGTGTGTGTTGAAGTTAGTGCAGGGGTCCTGTTGTGTATTATGTTGCGTACGACGATAATAGTGTTAAGTTTAAAAATATTGTATAACTTTTACAAAGAGGTTAGCAGAATCAGAAACAGCAGTAAATATGTTTGTGTTGAAATCTACATAAAAAGCGAACAACAACATCAATAAATGGAATCTGTTCCAAAATATTATAATAAAATCAATATACATAAATAAATAAAATATCTATGAAATAAGGACACCCGCTGGGTGAATGAATGACTGACTGACTGACTGACTGACTGTCTGATTGAGAACGTATTATAAGTAAGTTACATACTACTACACTTCATACATTTAGCATATTTACATTCATACATACATATAATCTTGTTTGATAATACAAATCCATGTACTTATTCAATATTTATGTGTGGATCAGTTTGTAACATATGCATGAGTGTTTTGGAAGATTTTCAATGTTTTTGACTTGTTTTGCCTTTACATAAGAGTATTCAATGCAAATCAATATTTTATTTATAATATTTTAAATAGAAAATAAATCACTAAATTGCTGCACGGCAAATTAAATAAGTACTGATTTAAGTTAAATATTTTTGCCACAACTTGTTTTCAGAAACATGATTTGAATGGTTTTTAAATTTTTCATAATTTTTATTTTAATGTTTATCATGACCTTCCCCCCGGGGGCATATTACCTTGGTGAAATCTCCATCCTGGTGTTATTGCAATATTCCAGGAAAAGAGGTGTTCTGCTGTGACAATAAACTAGTGATGATTAAATGTATCCTTGGCCAGAGCACCATATGATCTAACACTATAGGTTCCTTTGAGATCCCCTTAGTGGCTGTAGTTTAACCCAAATTAACGGTTAGAGAAATATATTCTATGCCATTTCTGAATTCTCTTTGGTGCTGCTGCCATCTCAACAGATGTCACTGAGTGATGTGACAGAGCAACCTATGCTGTATTCCTGAACCCGTTGAGTATATCTTAATCTTCATGTAGTAGGGGAAATTTCGGTTTACACTTGATAGTTGGTCAGAGAATGGATGTAATGTAAGTTAGTAAACGACCCAGTGGATGAAAAAGTTAGTAATGGCTTAAAAAGCAGATTATAAGATAAGAATATTATTTAGTATTCATTAAGAAATCAATCGAAAGTCAAACGAAGTACGTTTATATCTAAATATATTACTTTTAAGCAGTAGCGTTATATGTGAATGTATCAAAAATCAATATATTTCTTTAAATACATATGTATTAACTTAATATAAAAAATATTTTTTTTATATAAATTCGAATATCCATTGGCCCCACATATTATACATCCAAATGATACAATAATAAAAGCAATTTAAAGATATTAAAAAAAGTAATAAAGAAATAATTAAAGATTAAAACCTTGGGAGTTCATTTAAATGACTTAAAAAATCAAATCATTTCAAACACATAAAATTCTACAGCACAGACATTAATATTTAATTGACTTTTTATACTTTCTTGTATAATAAAACACACAAGGATTCTCCCTCCCTATTTTTTACACACACACAAACCAACACCTTGTCTTACATTTTAAATATTTTAATATTATCTGAATACAAGAACAACAACAATATATTGGCAATAACAATAAGAAAATAAAAGTAAAAGCAGATGAAAAAGACGAAAAAAGTATGAAACAAATACGAGTACTAGACAGTTGGTTGATTTTAATAAGTCCTTTAGCAATATTCTATTATAGGAAAAGAAGCAGCAGCAAAAATATTGTCCTTCGTTGTGCGTGTGTGTGTCTTGTGTCATCACGTTTTACAATACAACTTTCAATGTGTTTTTTTTTAAATCGCATTTGATGTTGTTGTTTTATATCCTTCAGCGGAACATTGTGTGTAAGTTGGTTTTACCATGAAGGAACATTTCTAAATGTTTTCGCCACTCACTTACAAACACACAAACACTTACAAACATACATACCCTCTTATTTATTCTATTTAACAGTGAAAATAACAATGTCAGTAAAACAACTACAACACAATAGCATACTTAAAGGGGCGTTTGTACATGTATGTGTGAATCCTCGTTTGTGTTATTTTCTTTCCACTTCCTTCGCTCTTTTGTGTGTTTTATATGTAAAGGAGTGTATGAGTTTCATTCGTTTACTCAAGGGAAATGAACACAACTTCACACTCTTCTTGCTACAAAATGTTGCCTGTATGTTATTGTAGAGCTGCTGCTACATGCTACACGTTGCCATTTGAAATTTTAATGATGTTGAAATTTAACATTATTTAAATATTGTTCAAGCTTAAATTCTAATTACTTTTTAAATTTTACTAAATAGTTCTGTTGTGGGGAGTGTGTGTGAGTGAAGGGCTTTTTGTTCTTCACTGTTTTAACGGAAAGGGTTGTTTGCTTTAGTATTTATAATTATTTTGGTTAAATATTCATAAAATCAAGTGTGGGTATGGTTAATGGCGTTAGATATTGGATACAATTTCCAAAAAAAGGCGAAAAGCAAAAATTTTTAATAACTGTTTATTAAAGATCAAAATAATGTTTAATCATTTGATTTTCTTCTCTAATTATTCTTACAAATTAAAGTTAATTTATCTACTAGTTATATTAATACAGCACCCAATTATAATTAACCACTTCGATTTTGGAAGTAGTTATATACATAAATATCTTTATATAATCGCATTTTTGGATTCTAATAGTTTGAGATAATTTTATTATGATTTTTAACATGTATTGAGTGTGATACAATTCATAAATATTCAAACATATTTGTATAAATTAATTTCTTTACTAGGTCCGTTTATGGCTTCTAACAATTTATGTGAATTGCGAATGCGTCTGGACTATAGTCTAGACTATAGTCCAGACTAGACTATAGTCCGGACTATAGACTAGACTATAGTCCAGACTATAGACTGGACTATACAATACAAACTGTCCACAAAGGCCTATATCAGATTATAGACAGATATAAATTCCAGAGTGCAGACTGATCTATAGTCCAGACTATAGACTTATCTATGTACTATAGTCTAGACTAAACACTAGACTTTAGTTCACACTCTAAACTAGACTATAGTCCAGACTATAGACTAGACTATAGTCCAGATACTAGACTGATCTTTAATCCGGCCTAGAGTGTGATCTATTGTCCAGAATATAGTCTAATTTATATATTGATACTGTATACAAACTGGTCCACAAAGGCCTATAGCAGTCCAGATTATAGATAGATCTATAGTCCAGACTATGGACTAATCTATGTACTATAGCCTAAAATATAGACTAGACTTTAGTCCGGACTATAAACTAGACTATAATCCAGACTAATACTCCAGAATAAAGACTGATATATAGTCCAGACTATAGACTGATCTATAGTCCAGACTATAGGCTGATTTATAGTTATAGATTGTTTTATAGTTCATACTATAGATTACTCTATAGTCCAGACTATAAATTGATCCAAAATCCAAGCTATAGATTGCTTTATATTTCATTCTATAAATAGTTCTTTCTAGATATTTTCTCGAGAAATATACTTTCGTTATTAGAAAACTACTGGCTATCACACATTTTGGTTTTGGTAATAATATAACCGTAATATACATACATATGTATGTGTGACTGTTGATTGTTGAGAGGGGTGAGGAAGGAATATTTACAAAGATTATATTGTTTGTATATATGGTACTAAAAACGTATGTTTGTTTATTGAATATATAACGCAATATAACCTAATTCATTGTTGTATCATCATAATTTAAGGGTTGGCATTTGTTATGAGTGCGTATGTATCTCTGTTTTTTTATTTTTTGTTGGTCACGTTTTACTTAATTTGAAAATTTCATATAAAAAATAAACTCGTGTCAAAGTTTAACACTTGTAACACAAATTGTTGTAACATTAA
The DNA here is from genome assembly GCF_022045245.1 of Lucilia cuprina. Taxonomy (NCBI): domain Eukaryota; kingdom Metazoa; phylum Arthropoda; class Insecta; order Diptera; family Calliphoridae; genus Lucilia; species Lucilia cuprina. The sequence continues at coordinate 22,111,355 of NC_060951.1, forward strand.
GTATATGGTGGTATTCTAAGTAAAACATCTACAACCAAGCTTAAAAATACATAAATATGTGTGTATTTTTGTAGATGTACGAATTTGTAAGTGGGTATGGGTTTTATAGTTAATACTTAAGTTAAATTATACTTAACGCTTTATATGTACGTGCAGTTCAAAAACAAAGAGCTTAAGTACATCATCGTTGAATTTGAAAATAGCAACAGCAAAAGGATTAAGGAATAAATATGTACATTTTCAAGAATATTGAATAAATTATGAGCGTTAGTAGTTCTGCTGTAATTGGAAATGTGTCATGTGTTGACAAGAGCAGTACAAAACAACTGAAAAGCCCTTTTATTTTTGATATTTTGTTTTTTTCCTGAAAGATTAGCTTAGTGTTACTGATTTTGGAAAAATATGTTAACAACAAATTTCTAATTTTTTTCACTCGTTTTTTTAAATCGAAAAGTTTTTATTCTTTTGTAGAAAAGCAATTTATTTCCTCGATTAATAGAATAATTTTTATTCGAATGACAACCCCAATATTTTCCTATACTTTAATTTCAAAATATTTACTTACAATATACAAACATACATATACGACAAAGTTGTATTTATTCCACTTGGAATTTTTCTATTGCTTTGTGGTTTAAATCCCTAAACATGCCTGCATGGATATAGTGAATTAAGTATAAAGAAATCTTTGAAAGTGTAAGTGGAATACGAGTAGTTAACTAACAAAATATAGTGTGCCACCTTTTCCTCACATCTTTTATGTACAACATCTTGCTATGTATAACCACAACACAAATACACCGCACATACAAACTTATTAGCCAGATTTTTTTCATTTTTATTCGTACCTACTTTTAATTTCTATGACATTTTTTCCATTTCAATATGAGGTTTTTATATGGATCTAATGTAAATACATATGTATATAAGTGTAAGTAAGTAAAGTTCGAGTTTGTTGTTTGTGTAGCAGTTAGTTGTCATTTGTTTGGCATTGCTTTTATTTAACGTCTCTAATGGTAATTAACACATTAACAATTCACTTTCAAATACCACATCACATCGATAGATTCATGTGTCTGTGAAAGGAAACACAAATTGATATGTAAAATGTAAGTCTTGTTTTCATGTGTTAAGAAGCTTGAATGATATTTATAATAATGATGGTGATAATGACGTTATCTATTTATATATGTCATATATGATTTCAATAGTATAAATGTTTTAAGGATTCTTCTTTTTAAACGTGAAAATCCCAACATTAAATAGACTATTTGCTTATAATGATACAAAAGAGGAAGGATTGTGTTATGATTGACTAATTGTATAAATATCTGTGTATATTTATGTAAAATTTTGATGGGGGCCTTTTAAAGGGGCTAGGATCAAATGAGGCCCTATAATTATAAAGTTCATCAGGGTTATCAAGGCAAGAATAAAACATGGTTTTGCAGCTTTTTGTCTAGATACGAGTATATTAAACGTAATTATGAACTTAAAAGACCTATTTGGCGGGTTCACTTGTATGGGGCCTAGGTGAAATAGGCTTCGTCTAAGGTACCGTAGTTTGATTACAAGTTTTACAATCTCTATCGCGGGGTTTCAGTTGTATGGGGGCTAGGTGAAATAATGAACTCATGTTAACCATTTTCAATAGGGTTCTTCCCCGGGACAATATAATACCATGTACCAAATTTCATTGAATTATCTCCAAAATTGCGACCTGTAGTTTGATTACAATGTTTACAAGCTCTATTCGGGGTTACAGTTGTATGGGGGCCAGGTGAAATAATGGACTGATCTCAACCATTTTGGTTATGTATGGGGGCTAGGTGAAATAATGAACCCATGTTAAGCATTTTCAATAGGGTTCGTCCCTGGGACAATAGCATATCATGTACAAAATTTCATTGAATTATCTTCAAAATTGCGACCTGTAGTTTGATTACAAGGTTTACATGGACGGACATAGCTAAATCGACTCAGACAATGATTCTGAGCCGATTGGTATACTTTAAGGGCATAGGGCCTATATTATATTAGTACCCTCTCCACTAAGGTGGTGTAGGGTATAAAACCATATTGCCATTTAAAACGATCAGCTTAATAGTTTTAACCGAATGTTTAAAAGTATAGATATCATTGTGATATCATATTAAATCTTTTTTAAAGACGCATTGAAGCTTTATAAAAAATTATATTTGCCGAAATCTCTCTAGCAATGACGATTGCTAAATTATTGACCCATTATTTATAAGGTCCCCTTCAGCAAATAAGCTTTCAATTTTTATTTATTCCGTTTGTAACACATCGAAATATTTGCCAAAAATCCACAAAAGTCCCTCTGTCCTCTGTTGAAAGCACGATAGGGTCTGAATTAAAAAAATGGAGGGAAATTTTCTACAAATTGCTCTTATTGATGCAATTTTATTATTATTTAGTATTGAAAATAGTCACCTGGCTCCATACAAATGTTTAAACATTCATAACAGACTTAAAAATACCGTTATAGGAATAAAATTCAGCATGTAATAACAAAGTCTCTCTTAAGGCGATCGGTCCATAATTAACCTTCTTCGATATAAAGTCTCATCGAAAATATCTCTAGCGATTATAACACCTTTATACAAATGGTAAAATAGAATACTGTTTAAACAATCATAACAGGTTTAATAAGTAAGAGTGTTATATTCGGCTATTCCGAATCTTACATACCCACCATAAAACCTCGTTTGACTCGAATGAAACTTACTTATGTCGAATTTCATCTATATACTAGTATTAGGTCAGTAATGGGCGTTAATGTCATTTTCTGAAGGGAACCTTATATGGGGGGGTAGGTTCAATTATAGATCGATCATCAGACAATTTTGCATACACAGAAAAAACAGATTCGTTGTGATAACCGAATTTGTTTCCAATCGAATTCAGTCGGTTCTCACAACTATACCAAAATTCGATTGTAATTATTGAAAAATTCGGTTACTATAACTGAATATATGGTGTACATAACTATTTTTGTTATTTATTCGGTAATGTCGTTTGAAATTATTGGTATTTGCAACTGAAATATTATTTATTGAAAACAAATTTGTGGATTTTGTGTATTTTAAAATATATTTAATTTTATTTAAAATATTTACAATAAAATATGAATGAATAAACTTATAAAACTTATATAGATATATAAGTTAATGGTTGATGATGAAAATTTGATGTTTATGTGTCGGAAATTTTGCTCTTCATCCCGTCCAACATGTTCACATTTCCGCAGCTGTAAAATTATGAAAACTAAAATAACACAAAATATATTAGAAGATAAAAAACATATTAAACATTACCTTTTCTATCCGATCTTTCCGATTTTATTTATCCTTAAATTTAATTTGGCTTTTTTTAAATATAAATTCATTTTATTTTATATATTTTTATAAACGTCAACTAAAATCACCAACTTATTGGTTGTGAACATCAAATTTGGTTCCTCTAATCATCATTCAATTTTAAATAATGTTTCCATTGATAATTGGTTGCAGTGCTCAATATTTTTTACTCTCTACTATTTTTCGGTTGCAACGACTAATATTTGATGTTCTGACGATTTAATTCTAAATTAAAATCGGCTTCATTTACTGAATTTACAAAAAAATTAAATAACCGATACAATTCAGTTCAAATTATTGATATGGAAATTGTTAAAACCACCATTCGATTATAATTATGTTTTTTTAGTACTGAATATAGAAAATTTGTTAATTTTACAGATTTTTAATAACAGCAATAGAATTTTAATTAATTTAACTAAATATTTATCATAGTAGCCGATTTCCAATCAATCTTTTTTCTGTGTGTAGTAATTTTGGATCATAAGAAACTTACTTATGTCGAATTTCATTGCTACATTCGTATTTTTAATCAAGTTATGACTGTTAAAGCTGCTTTTCGAGGGTCCACTTTACATTAACCGAAATTTCTCTTGAAAATATTATTACGATCGATATTTTATTATAATATAGAACAAAGAATTTTAATTATATTTTGTAAAACTAATACTAAATCAAATGATTGCAATGTTAAAACTATGATAAAACTAATGAATTTCTTTTAATGTTTGCAAAACTAAACTAAATGTTGATAAAACTAATGAATTTCTTTTAATGTTTGCAATAAGTTAAACATATACTTCCAAAAAAAAACTGTTTATGTTAAAGTTGCTATACAGGTATTTTTATGCGAGTTATATATTTTAAAGTCTTACTCCGATGAGATCTTTGTATGGAAAGTAGGATTGATTATCAACCGATATAAAATTTAACATAATATTTTACAAAAACATTTTGGTTCCTTCAAAATTTGTACATTTCGAATTACATTGCCATTCTTGCTTTTATAATCTAGTTATTTGCGTTATAGTAATTTTCTGAAGCAAACCTTGTATGAGGGCTAGATTAAATCGTAGATATTTCTCACTTTCAATACCAAAATTTTAGCTCTCTAGTTCGTCCTATCGTGTTTTCAACATACAGAAAAAGAATCGAATAATGTTAAGTAGCTGATAAAATGCACGGTACAGTAAAATAACTCTTAAATGAAATAACTCCCAATGGGTAAAATGAAATAATACCCAAAAATTTGTCCATACAAATGGGTCTTGTTTCATATGAAATGAATTCCAATTTATTGAAACTTATTTAATTTTATTAATTATTAATTATTTTATTATTGTTGGGACTTATTTCGTTTTGCGGTAATACTTTTTCAAACTTAGCAAAATCTTTACTTACCGGTACTTAGGAAAGAAATATTTGGAGTAAAGTGTAAGTATTTACTTTTTGAGTCAATAACTAAATATTGTTATTCGACGATAACCAAGAAATAACCCGGCTTTACAGTAATTTTCAATGTTAATTTAAAAATCAAAATTTCTTTAAAAACTTTTTATATCGACTACGAATAGACCCATTATGGAATCTAATTCGTTTTTCAGAAGTACGCTATAAAACATTGTTTACCAATCATATTAAAAAAATCAATGAATGTCATTAATAACGACAATTCATTATCAAGTAATGTATGAAATAAGTCATTACTAACAATACTCATTACAAACAATTGATTGATGAAATCTTTTACTTACGAATTAAATACATAATCATATGCAATCTAATACCCATAGACAAATTTATTAAAATTGATGTCTCCAATAATAATACCCAAAACTTTAAGGGTTTAATTTTGTTAAATGCCTATTTTATAACCTTTTAAGCATTTGAAAATAAACTTATTTTATTAACACACAAAATTATCTAAATCAAGTCAACAAAATTTTATAGTTTTATTGGTTCATATAAAAATAATGAAAAGGACGAAATTAAGATTATTTGATGTAGACCAACCAACCCCCAGCAAATTCATAACAACGAGGACAAACATATTTCATTCCATATATACATATATGTATTTATATATGTAAGTATGTACTACCAATAATGAAATGTTCAAACAAGTGGACAAAACATTATAATCAACGTCAACATCATCATCATCACAACTCTCATCTTCGTCATGCTCGTTATCTATTGTGTAGTTTGTGTTTATAAAAAAAATACTAAAATGTGAATGATGGTAAGTAAGTATTATGCCTGAAAGTATCACAATCACAGACATTATTGTGGCACAATAAACCACCACTATTACACTATCATTATAGTTATCACAATCAAAGGACATACTACTATGAATGGGTGACCAAAAATATTTATTTCGAAACGGTGCTGACAATTTTGCCATTTTTTAGTTTTTAAATTTCAAAATGGGGTGAGAAAACCAAAAGAAAAAGAAACGCTAAATAATAAATGGAAAATGTGTGTATGTGGTGAGAATTTGTTAAATGATTTTTTTTCTATAAAATACTGTGTAAGGGTATGGTTTGTCCTATTTAATGTTTTTTGGATAAATTATCTGAAAATATACTTACGGCAGACATTATTGAATTGAAGCAAAACATACGTCAGCATAAAAACTTTGTAATTATGATAATGCAAAATATAATACTTACTTCTATAACAAATTTTATAGAAAGCTTAGTCCTTTTATAAGTTGCGGAACGTTATATCAATAAATATAACAACAAACAACAAAATATTTGTAGCGTTCTCTTCGATAAACCAAAAACTATTATGGGTTCCCTAACCTTAGTGACAAATTTCATTTGTAGTTTTTTCGTTATTGTATGTCTGGTACGTCTTCGTAAGCCCAAATTTCCAAGTATTGAACGACCAGATCCAGTATAAAACACTCAAACAATTTTATAGCCCAAAATTATGTGGGACCGAAAAAACAAAAAAAAAAAAACTTATGAGAGGACTCTGCACTTTTACATAAATACATACATATAAAAATCCATACATACGCACGCATAGAATGATAAACAGCTATTTGGATGGGCAAGATTTGGACAGACAAATACAACGATGGGTTAACCCTTTTATGGCACCCTCAGTGTCAAAGCTTTTTAGCAAACATTCGGAAACAACTACACTAACATTCATACAAATTCAAAAAAAAGTTAAAAGAAGAGAAGTGGATGTCCTTTGACAGCATGATGTGACAGTTAAATAAATACTTGAGGGAAAAGGAGAAAAACGATATGAATGAGCTTGTAAAATAATTGTGTGTGGAGGTATGTAGTTTAAACTGAAAATTCTTGTATGTGTGGGTGTAAGTATGTTTGTGTAAAATTAAGATTCAAACGGCTTAAACTTTATTTAGATGGATGGACCTCTTTACTGAGACCATGTTGTTGACTGTTGACTGACCTACATTTTCCCTTCTAATTTCATGACTATTCATACAATAGTAGTGACAAAAAGAACACACTCACGAAAAGGGACTTATTTCTTAACTCCTTCTGCTGTCGCTTCCTTTCTCCTTTGTATACATCTTGATTTTTAACTATTTCATTCTATTCTATTTTATTTTATTCTTTTCTTGTCTTTTGTGTATTTACAAGTATAAATTTTACACAAAGGAAACCTGCTTAAATGAAAATTATGATGGACGAAGTATAAAAAAGGATATGATATCATCATCTTCTTCTTCTTCTTCTTGTTGGCAAGACAAAAGAAGCACTTCTGTGAAAGTGAGTAAGAAGAAACAGAATATAAATGAAAAAGTACATAACAACCAAAAACATATTTCATGGAATTGCTAAGCATGAAAGGACTCTCCGTAATGAAATGCACAAAGCAAGGGTTTGTTTGATTAACAATACTACAATTTACTTATGTATTTAACCAAAAAAACTTATTTTCCTTTTCATTTCCTTTTGTTATATTTTATTTCTATTGTAATCTTTAGTCTCAACTAATAATAAAATTTAAGGATACAAATATACAAGTAAGAAAAAGAAAATAAAAAACTGAATTATTCAAATTTTTTTTCTGGTATTTTTTTCTTGAATTTCAATAATTAATATTTGACTGTTCGCTCCAAAGAGTTTTGTTAGCTAAAGTAAAATTATATTAGTTATCATTTTAATTTATGAAATAAAATAGGTTTTTAGGCATTTTAGAATATTAATATTCAATAAAATTAAATTTATATATAAAATGTTAAGTTTTCACAAAGTTATTTAATTTTTTTTTACAATATAACAAAAATGAAAGTTTTAATTTTAAAAGTCATTCTCAGTATTGTATAATCCACTTGTTCCTAATAAAAACTTTTACAACATGACATCGAAATCCTTACTGACATGGTATTAGCTTGTATTTAAATGACAACTTTCTTATCAATAAACACTCATAACTTAGAAGGATTTTACAATTTTTTTCGTCAAGGAAATAAAAACTGACTCCATTGTCCAATGACAAAATATTTTAAACCCTTTACTTGGCAATGAATTTTTATTTGACGTTTTTTAAATCAGGAAGCAACAAGCAGAATATTTGCATTATTTCCCACTGGGATATTTTTTTAAACAAAACGCATAGTATAGTGTCAAAAACATAGTGTAAAAAACAAATTAAATTCTTTTTTAAATCAATAATAAATTAAAAAGTAATAAAACCATTACATATGGCAAAAAGCACTTAAGGTAATTGTCTTTTTTGGGAAATTTCTTGTCTTTTTATGCTCAATTTATTTTAATTTTAAGAAAAAGACAATTAAAAACTTTATCAATTATGGGTATATGCAGAATGCAGTTGTAAATAAATTTATTTTTTTTTTACTATGTATAAAAAGTTAGAACAGAGTGTGATCCCCATGGAATCAACATAAAATTTACGCAACAAACATAATGCAATTCAAAATAATATTTTAAAAGAAAAATTTCATCGTGAAAATTTGACAAATTGGTCATACAGGGCTAAATTCAAATGAGTGTAACTTTTCACCTAATGGTACAGCAAAAAGTGTACAAAGAAGTTCAGAAGCTTTTCCTTTATTGTTTCAAACTATTTTTTTAAAATTCACTACCATCAGTGGTGATATACATGTTTGTCATTCCGTGTGTAACGCCAAGAAATATTCCCCTAAGATCCAGTCTGTCTGGTTAAAACAGGTTAAATCTAAGCTAAAGGAATGTACCAAATTCACTTGATATATTTATTGTTGTCTTAATCAGTTCGGTATTAAAAATTTGCAAAATCGGTTCACAACGTAAAAAGTTATGAGTAAAAATTTCAGACTACCTCGAAAAAATTACGCTTTTTTCTATTTCTTGAGGAGATTTTTCAGAAAATACTTAAGAAAATTCGTTGAATTTTATCACTCATTATTTTTTTCGCTCAGGAATCAATTATGTTAAAAATCATAATATTACAATCAAAATTTTTTATAGCCCCCATACAAAGGTATATATTTCTGTAATAATTTCCTTAAATAAATCGGTAACAACTTAAAATTTTGTATCTATAAATAAAATATGGACAGAAATCATAATACAAATGTAGATAGCCTTCTTCCGAAAATAAAACTATTGAGATAAAATTTGCCACAAATATGTTTTGTATATATACCAATCACTGCACGTATTTTTTTCGAATCGGTCCATAACTGGTTATGACTCTTATATAGGGTCTATTGCAGAAAATCACATAAACGCATATATATTTTTTCCACATAGGCCAGAAAAAGTTATTGTTATAAAATTCGACTTGGATATGTTTTGTATACATATAAACTATTTTAAATTTTTTTAGATCGACCAATTTCTGGCGTTAAAGTAAATTACGAAATTCACTTAACGCACATTTTTTGTAAAATTCAAAATTAATTCTATTTATATGCATAAGAATCATACGATAAGAACCATTTCTGAAAAAGACTTTATAAAATTAGACATAAATGTGTATTTTGCAAATATAATTCATTATACAGAATTTTTGCCAGATCGGTATATAAATTATCTTAACTCATATAAGGTTCACTTTTGAATATCACTTAATAACACAAAACTCATAATAAAATGATTTTAACAGGCCTATTATAACTCTGATATAAGAACCTCATTTCAAAAATCACTTAAATTAAAAATATCGACGTCGAAGTTAAACTAGACACGAATGTGAATTGTACATATACAAATTTTTAATTAACAAATATTTTGTCGATACATTTATCTAAAATTTATATTATTATATAGGTATTAATAAGAAGTAGCGTTTATTAGGTATATTTTTCATAAATAAATTAATAAAAAGTAGTAGGGTACTTAAGATTCCACACAGCCGAATGTAGTTCTTTAACTTGTTTTAATTATAAATATTTTTGCAAAAATTGGCCAATGTTCTGCTATAACGGTCGTTCTAATCTCATATAGTTTCTCAAAGGGGAGCTTATACTATTTCCTTAAAGAGATGAAAATTTGCTTCTGGCCTATTATTCAATATTAGTTACATTCAAATCGGAAGACATCAATTTGGGTCATTTGACACTAAATTTCCATATGTATTCCGGGTCCTTTTCAAATTCTGAGTTTATTATGCTATGTCCTTCAGTTTATGAAAAACACACTTACGATTAAGTAAAGCAATTAAATTTAACCAAATTTGTTCAATTGGTATTGAAAAAGGTGAAATCGATCGTGAAAAATATAAAAAAACTCTTTTCTACTCATTCTTATACAATTATCACAAAAAATATGTATTATAATTCCATTATACGAATCTACACACATTTATTTCTATAATTAAACTTGATTCGTGGTAAAAATGGGTGGGATCGATCCACCATTTCATTTGCCGCCCATACGCAGAGAAAAAACGTGGTTGTGGTAACCATGTTCTAAGAGCAACATATTATGCCTAAAATTATGGTTGTAGTCCAAATATATTGTGGTTATTGTAACAATTTTAAAATATCATATTATGATTAAAATTAGCTAAAAAATTTTATCATAATATTTTTTATTTACCATAATATTTTATTGTTATATATGACTATATTATGACCCAATGTGATCAAAATATCGTTAAAAAATATGTATTTGAAATCAAATTTATTTTGATTACTGAATCAGTACAATTACAGTTTCTAATAAAGTAAAAACCTACATTATACAAACCGATTTAAAAATTTCGATTTGATTCCCAAAAACACAACTACATTATTCTATACAAAGTGAAATAATTATACATATGTTGTAAACCAAATGAGAATTATTTCAACTCATTTTATTGCCGCTTAAAACAACACACACACAAAATAATATGTGTGAGGTGTGTGGCTAAAGTTGTTTTGTTGTTGTAGCAACAGACATAGGACAACAAAACATATAATGGTTATTTATAACAGCATAACATATAATGGTTATATAACACATAGCAACATAACATATAATGGTTATTAGTAAGTTGAAATATTTGTTAGTAACATAATATATTTTAGTCGTTACCATTAGTTAGTTATTGAAAAAATATTTTTTTTTCAGTGAATCATACTCAAATGTATAATTGCCATGAACATGAAAATGATTACAGTAACAACAATATTGTTTAAATAGAATTAAAATAACAATTATATGTTTTTGATAACAATATATTGTTACAGTGAACAATGTTAAGTTATAGTAACCATGTCGAACTATGTTTTCTCTCTGTGTGCATACGTATGTACATATACGCGGAAAATTCATTTATTGCTAATAATTTCATTAGAATTATGTTTTATAGAATTCATATAGTGGAAAAATTTTCTTAATCGGTCCATAATTGGTCGTAGCATCCATACATTATTAATCATTACTAAATAACGATTTACATACACGATTTATCATAAATATTGATTTTGTTTACAAAAAAGTTAAATTTTTTCATGATCGGTCCATATTTTGTCATAGCTCCAAACAAGGTCCTCTTCAGAAAATTAATTGAAGGTCAATAATTCATAATTTGAATATTAAAGTAAAACCCTCTGACAGCATTTATAACGATAGATCCATATTTAACATTGTACTTGGAATCTTATTCCGATATATTCATTTATTAATGAAATAGCAGCGTTTAAGTAATTTTCGGAAATGAAATTGAAAAACTTTAATAATTAAACTAAAATAACCAAATTCAACAAATTATCTTTAAACGTTTCGAAAAAACGTTATTTTAGTGTAAAATGTTTACTCATAACTTTTTCCGTGTATCGATTTTTCTAATCGAAAAATAGTGAATAATTATTGGAAATTACCATTTCATTCGAATTTGAGATATGAGTACTTAGGTATTGTCTATTTTCTACTACCAAACAAACTATATTAAAAAATAATATTTGTAAAACAATTTGGGAGTCTATAGCATCTAACTTTTCAGAATTGAGTAAGTTCACAACCTTTTATATATGATGGTTTAACTGCAACAATCCAGATATCTATTGAGAAAATGGTTAAAAACTAATTATCGATATCCTCAACACGGTACAGCTTTCTATGATCAGATTGTAAATTTTTACACATAATTTAGAGTCAAAATATTACTGTTTTTGTCATATAAATATCGTTTACATGAGCATATATATGTATGTAAATTTTTCATTAATGTATGTGTATGAATGAGTTCATGTAAATTTAAAACTAAACGAATGAATAGAATGGATAAACTACTTGAAAAACTATAAAAACAAAAGCAGACTTTTAATTGAATTTTTATATACAGACGACTAAAGGGAATTTCAACGACAAACAGACAGAGACGGAGGCATACAGCCAGACAGACGTTCGGACGGATATACTGGCTTACAATAAAAATTACATACGGACAAAGTAATTTTTTTTCTATGTGAGTTGTCGTTGCCATAGAAACGATAAGAACTTTTTGTGCAAAAACTATTGAAAAGTTGTTGGTGGAAGGGAATGGATGGATGTTGGGGGAATAGTTGGCTGATAGATTCAACCATGTACTCTTACTTTGTTGGTTCTTTTTAGGTTGTTTGTTTAACATACTTGTCCTCCTTTCCATGGTTGTATATCTCGTTTAAATATAAAACGAATATGTAATGTATGTATGTATGTATGTATGTATGTATGTATGTATGTATGTATGTATGTATGTATGTATGTATGTATGTATGTATGTATGTATGTATGTATGTATGTATGTATGTATGTATGTATGTATGTATGTATGTATGCATGTATGTAATGTATAGTATTGCATGCATATGTATGTATGTTGACGAATGTTTGTGTTTGTGTACAAGTATAATGAACATGATAAATTTTCTATATGAAAAATCTAAATAAATTTCTGTTGGAAGCAATGAATATATAGATGAGTGATAGATATGTTCATGTATAGTTAGGTGTATGCATGTTTTTATGTAACACGAGTAAAGTATAAATAAATTTAAAATATTTACCAGATTTATGTAACTGTGTTTGTTATCATTTTATGTTCATACGAATTTCGAGTATCAAAAATTTACCTAAATGACAATAATTCTATTACTTGTAAGATTTTGTCTCTCTGCATTTATACTTCTATGCGGATGTACATACATAGGTAAATACATATATATGTATTTGCTAGTGTAGGAATGTGTATAATTTGTAAAAACCTTGTTTTCAAAGGAAGTAGACAAAATTGGGAAAATAAAGTTTAAGAATAAACTTTGGAAAATACAACAATCTGAAAGCGTTGATGTGTAAATTTGAGCAGATTAATTTTATCGATTCTATACACCTGACAAACTCCTATCAATACTTTATAATATAAAACTTATTAAAAATCTATTTGCAATTTTAGCAACATAATTATAAAAATGATTATATTTATTATTTTTTAAAATGTATAAAAAATACCAAAATAGTTTTTTTTAAATGACTGCAATAGGTCATGAAGAAAATTGTCATTGAGATAGATTTATACATATATTCTACATCTGATATCTTCAGCAGTTCCCCCATTTTTTACAAATAAGTACATATTATTTGTTTATGTGCAAGAGGACAAAATTAGCTTGTAGTCCCCACTTAATATCTCTGTTATTTTTAGATTGACGAATTATAACGGCGTAATGGCGGAATTTGGCTAATGTGTTATTCGTTAATTGTTATTCGTTAATGTGTTATTCGTTAATTGTCGCACTGATTGAAAGAAGTCTCGGTTTCGGTCGGTATTTGCTTTACTTGTAATTTATTCGCTTTATAGACTTTCATACGACCTTATGATATTCTGGTGGCGTTGGTACAACGGCTTCTGATACAGGATCTTCTAGTCTGCTGGAGTCAAATTTCAATCATTCCTTATTGCCGATCATCAATAGATGATGATTGTAGATCCAAAGATATTGCAGATGCTCGATAGGAGTTTCCCGTGGCGGACCATTATCGACTCCATTTCAGTCTTATTGTCGCCCAGTTATCCATTGAAGTAAACGAGAAGTATGGCAATGTCGCCTATTCTGACATCATGCTGTGTTTTGGTAAAACTGATGTAAAACTTCTTTTTCTGCTCGTACTTCGCTACATCGGTTTGGCCATAATATTCGGAATATGATTATATGCTAACTTAGGTGTTACATTTGGTGTCTTCAAGTGCGTATGATTCTGGTGCCAGGGCTGCTGACCAAACATCCAGACTTTCAATTGTGGTTATAACACAATAGTTTATTAACGAAAGCGAGATCCAAATCTGTGGGTGAGATTGTCTATTGGCTAAGAATCGTGCGTTACGTCTCCACGCTTCCCCATGTTGCATGTTAGTTGTGTTTAATTTTTTTTAATTCAAAAATGCATTGTATAACAATGAATGTGCTCAAAAATAACTGACTACGAATCTATGTATATACATATAAAAAGTAAGGAAATCAGATTGATAACAAAATTACAGACTATGTATCTATTTAAAACCGAATACAATTATTCGAATGTATATATTTTTGTATATGAAACTATCTATATACTCTGACTTTGCAAAGTACAAGACTGGCAAATAGTAAAACATAATAAAGTAGAACGAAGTTACTTGTCGTGATGTTCGGCATTGTTTCCATTTCATTCTAAAGTAAACCCAAAATACAATATAGACTTAAGATGCATTTTCAGTGATGTGATGGCATGGTTGCCTTTTGAACAGACTTTGATTATGGGAGCGTTGGTTTTTCTGTATGTTTGAATGTTTAGCTTCCTACTTGTAGCAATTTCTATTATTTCAGCATAACGTTGCTGTTGAATTTAAGGACACTATAGTGCACAGCAACTATTAGTCTGACACATAGTCATTTGGACTTTTGGTTGGCAAAAGTAAAATAAATCTTAACGTGTCATTTCTATGGATGCTTGTAATGTTTTTAGTATTTTATACCGAATAGATTTTTGTATTATTTTATTGTCTTTGGCTTGTTGTTTGGAAAGCTATTCTTTCTACTTTTGAGTTAACGATTTTCTGCAAGTAAGTTTGTTATATTGTTACTGTTGCATGGTCTTTATAGTTGTTACCATTGCTGTAGCCTGGGCCATCATCACCAAAAACATCTACTAGATTGTGTTGTACTTTATTCCATAGATAACAAGAATATATAGATATTTTGAAATGTATGTATGTACTTGCGGGTATCCGAGGAATGTGTGCTTGTTTTTTCGCCTACAAACGTTGAATTTTCATAATAAGCTAGTCCATAACCTAATTATTATTCCAGGTTCACTAAATTTGAATCAAAATTCAAAATATTGAAGTTTAGATTACGTAAGTCATCTAATCTATCTATTGTAGGTCACTAAAAGTATGTGACTTAAGCGAAGTTAGCAGATTGGGCTTTGTAGCTATCAGAAGTCATAAAACTAAACTTGTGAAATAATTTCTCAATAATTTTCGCGCTGTATCCTATCCTGCTGACAAAAAATTCTATAGATAACCCTCGCACAATCAACTTTCAGGCTATTGTTCAACTACTACATGAACATGTATGTCATGGCATATTGCAACCTTTTTTGTCCATTTTTTCTTAATTTTTCTTTTATTGCTGTTGTTGTTTTTTATTCGGTGTAAAATCGTAAGATGTACAAAGTATATTTGAATCTTTTACTAACTACATAAGCACCCATTCATATATATGTACTCTATACATATCTCCACATGTTGCAAGTAGCATACAAACACATACTGACAACATCACGACTATACTCTAACTCAAAGGGTTCTCAATCAGGCGGCTGGTGATTCTCTATCTAAAAACTAAATCCAGGCGAAACAATAATGGAAAGGTACAGTTAGTTAGAAAAGAGGAATATTCCGACAAGTTCCATATCCCCCATTTAAAGAATTAGTAAAGTTTAATGAAAAATTAAAATATGATTCAATTCGTATGTTTTTACACGTTTTGGTATAAAACAATAACAAAGTACTATTTAAAAAGATGTTTCACTTTTTTAGTGTGAGCTTACATAAAAATACATCCCTGATTTAATGCGTCTTGCTCACTGTCAAATTTTGCAGATCATATCAATAGTGTGCTCCCGTAAATGGGGCTTATGTGACATTATATGGGGGTGGGATCAATTATGGAACCATCCTCACTAAATTTCAGGGACCGTAGCAGTTATAAGTTATATCAAAAAAAGTAAATTTATAACAGTTATTTTGTGAATTTAAAAATAAAAACCCATCTGAAAAAGTTATTTTTCAACTTAAAAATAAAAACTTAAATTAAACTTTAATAAAAGAGTTTTATTTTTCCGTCATAAAATAAAAATTATTTAAGGAGTTTTATTTTTTCCGTCAGAAAATTAAACTCAATTTCAATAATAATGCCTTTCGAAGAAATTAAAAAAAGCTTGTGTTCAGTCACAACAAAAAATTACCATTTGCCATTTTTGATTCAACGTCAGTTCAAATTAACTATTTAATGGACTTGGTCAGATAAACTTAATAAAATAAGAGACCGAAAAAATATATTAAACATTGTTTGATTTTTTGACGGGGAAAATAAAACTCCCCAAATCAGTTTTATTTTCTGATGGAAAAAATAAAACTCCTCAAATAATTCTTATTTTATGACGGAAAAATAAAACTCATTTTTTTTAACTGTTTCAATCAGACTTTTATTTTTCCGTTAAAAAATAATTGTTTTTTATGAAGCTAAGATCGTTTTTTTAAATCCCCATATATTCTGAAAGAGCACTTCAATACAAGTATATTGGTATATAATAGTAAAGTTCTACGTTGACTTCAATATAGAGGTTTTTTAAAAATTTCAGAATAACAGTTATTTACAGTTTTGTGTTAAAATATGTGCATATTATTATTTTTTAGCAAGTAATGAGCATTAAGGTAATTTTCTGAAGGTGACATTATATGAGGATAGGGTTAATTATGAACCGAAACTTATCGAATCTAATCTCTTTTGATGGTGTATGGTGAACTTTTATATATTTCACATTTCGTTTCAAAATAATTTGAGACCCCTTAGATAAAAACTTAGAGAACCTCTGCTAATGCATGAACGAGTCTTTGTATGCAGGATGCATTTTAAAATGTTGATAATGTTGCTACATGTAAACATATGATGGTTTGTGAGTACGTCCACATGTTGGACATTATTATAGTTCTAGTTACTTTGTCGCTGGTTGGCATCTATGATTCTATGACTACAAGTGGAAATAAATTGAGTCGCTGTAAATGATAACGATGGACGAACACAAAGAGCAGGACGAATAACAAGCAAGCCAAAGAAATATTTTAACTCTCCATTCTTTATGCAGATGGATGGACGGACGACAATATAACAAAATCACAATATTCATATGTTTAAGTTATTATTAGTATAAGTGTATGTATGGGAATATGGTGAATTATTTAGATATAAATTGTATGAAAGTATGAAAATTAAAGTGCAATTGATTAGATTTAGTTATCAAAATATTTATTCTATGTATTTTATTACAAAGGTCTTGTTATTTAATTGTTAATATTTGGAATTACTAAACTTTATGTTTTGACAATTACTATTACATACCGTAACTGTAAAATACATTATCCTCCACGCTTAGCTTACCCATTTAGGCTAATTAAACTACATTAGTAAACTTACAACAATGAAATAATCTAAACCTCTCACAAAATGTTTCCATAATGTATTCAAATGAACAACGAATTTGAATTTCTAAACATGTCACGCTAGAACAAATTGAAACTTAACAGACATGTATTTGCAGACATAATTGTAGCAATTGTCCGTTAAAATTAACCCTTTTAACAACCTCAAATCGATTTGATATCATTCACATACGAATTTTCGTGTATTTAAGCGAATTAAAACAAGTAAAATAAAATCTAATTAAATTTATTTAATACAATTTAAGTTAAATATTTTCATAACAAATGTTGATATAAAAGTATGATGTACACGAGAATATTTATGTATGTATGTCGTACATGCAGACATATGTAAACATGTCATAATACTTTTTGGAAATTAAGTAACGATAAAAGTAGAAGTGTATAAAATCAACCCCATGTATTCAAACTTGTAATATTTATACCCTACACCACTTTAGTGTGAAGTGTATATTTAGTTTGTGCTGATGTTTTTAACGCACAGTAATATTGGTCCTATACCAACCTTAAAGTATACCAATCGGTTTAGAATCATTTTCTGAGTCGATTTAGCTATGTCCGTCCGTCCATGTAAACCTTGATATCAAACTACAAGTCGGAATATTGAATATAATTTTATGAAAGTTGGTACATGACTTTCTATTGTTTTGGGGATGAAGCCATAATTTCCCTAAGTCCCAATACAACTGAAAACTTTTTATAATTATTTGCAAGACTCTTTTAAATTTCAATAAATGTGAGTTGGATTGTTAGAATCGAAGGTAGTCTATCTTCTCTGTCATTGTCTAGATTTCGAAGCAGTCAAATTTCGAACCTTAGGGTCAACCTATTTTATCGATTTATCGGATCTATCAAATGTTCAGTTACAAACACCATATTGAATTTGTCTACATGGGTGTGAACTAGTAATTCACACTAGGTTGTCGCGTTTTTTTTTAACTTAATGACACAATATCTATAAGTGCCGATAATTCAGATTCAGCTCTGCTTAGTCCTTTATAAACGTTTGATATCTGTGTAAAAATTAGTTGACCCGTGCTATACTCACTACTTCGGTCCCATCCATTTATCATTTCATACCAGTTCTTAACTTTTTCAAAATTATATTAAAATATTGAATTATATCAGACTTGTTTATAATTACGTTAAGTATGAAGAGCTGACATTTAAAGGGTATAGAAAATTCGTTTAAACAAAAAAAATTCTCTAAGTGAAACTAATTAAGCGACGAACGTTTCATTACCAATTCGAGGGAGAAAAATAAAAACAGCAACATAGTAGACTTTACCAACATCCACAACACGACAGTGAGATCGAAATTCATAACATTCATAACCAAACACAATCATTATCGATAAAAATATAAAAATGTGTATATGATGTAAAAGAGAAATGTTTGTGTAAAATGTATAGCTAAATTTATTTTACTGGCACAACGGTTTTACCAGGAGTCCATCTCATTAATGTTTCCGAAGTATTTTAATTAGCACCACTTCATTGTCCCAAGTAATAGAGAGAAGTCTATTTGTCTATTTACTTTCTACAACAACCAAAAATGTTTTGTGAAATTTGTAATTTCACTGAACTGCAGGGAAATTTCTATACAAACATGCTATACACATCCGTATTAATGTATATAGATTCAATAAGCCACGTTAACAAAGGAAATAAAAATAAAATAAATGTACAACAACATGTCTAAAACACATACATTTATCCCCGTTTATACACTTACGGACAAACATATGTACGCAAGGATATGAATCCCTGTGTGTAAGTGTGTCAGACGGAATGTGTAAACGAACATAAAGTTCAAATTGACTTGTAACGGAATTGAATAAAAAATACGAAAAAAAGAAATCAACAATAGCAAATATGTATGTATAACAACATTAACCCAGCAAAAACTCTATAATGCCTTGTGCAACTTGTTTTTTAATGACTACTACATATCGTCTGCATTACTTTTAAGTGCTATTATAATGTCTTAAATATAATAATATACGAAAGTACCTCACTTTGTAATTTGTTATTTTCTTCGCACACAATTTTTCCATTTTCTCTTTGTAAGTAATTACTTATAATTATTTATATATACATATAGTTACCTGTAAGCAAGTGTCTTAAATACTTGCCTCCAATGTCATCACCCTGTGAAAATAAAGAGTTGAAATGGTAATGGATAAGTAATTCACCAATTACTTTTCATCTATGTCGTTTTTGCTGGGTAAATACACACATACGTGTATATTCAAGTAATAAAAAAATTCAATGGTAGGGAAAGGAAACACAACCAAACACAGAACTGAATGGAAAAAAACGAAAAAGAAGGAAACATTCCTTTAGGCAGTTTTGGTAGCCAACAGTATTAAACGATTGAAACCAGGGATGGAAAATGAGATTTTTTGCAAAATCTCAATTATTTTCTAGGTGTAATTGTTGACGTTTTCATAATTCTGTAATCATCAACGAAAAACAATAACTTATTTAGATGAAATATTTCTTACCGAAATTAAAGTAATTTTGCTTTCACGTCCCTGTCCTTGATATTGTATTTGTGTGTTCACAACGAAATCAGTAACACAAACACAGTTAAGTAAATAATATAAATATTACAGGTTTTGATTGGATTTTCATCTATTTTAAAAATCAATTCAAATCATAGCGTGTCTTTTACATAAATCTTCAATGATATTGATATTAAATACATTGAAATTTGAACCCAATTTCTGAGCTGTCATAAAGGGCGGTTAACTTTAAGGCAAAATGTAGCTTTTAAGCTTTAAAAGGCTTTGGATAATTTTTGTTAGAACAAATTGGTGAAAAACATTGTATGGCCAAATTGTTCAACTTTGACCCTCTCTAAGTCCGGCAGTTCTTGATCGGTAGTACTGAAAATTTCAGATATTCTATCTAATGGTAAATTTGGTGTAAATTTCATTCAAATCAGAATGAAATTTCTCATATGTATATATCGTTTATTTCTTCTCTTACCAAAAGCACTCATTCACATTTATTACTGTGTGGCTTGCTATAATTGTAAGTGCATATGTATATTCCAACAACTACTTAGAACGAGAAATTTATTGATTAGTACTTTCATTTAATTTAAGTGATAGTTATGCAGTGTTTAAGAAGCTTCATCTTTTAAATTATCTCACATACTTATAATAAAATATTTCATTTAGAATTTTTATTGAAATTTGCATAGAATTTCAAAGATATAAAATTAAATGGTTAACGTTCTGCTGATATACATTATATAACGTATTTTAAAGTATAAGTCCACTTTAGTAAAACTTTAACGTATCCCACGTATTAAAATTCCCAATATTTAATACTTGTCGACCTGACAACTATAAACATCATAATTCGGTTTGATTTTATTATTTCTAAAAACAAAACATCATGTCAATCAAAAGTTAATGTTGCATAAAATCAATGAATATCACAAAATAAAACAAGTTATCGTGAGGTTAGTGTTCAAGTCTAGTAGACCGGAGGTTGTGAGACTGGTTAAGGAGCAAACAACAGGTCCGATAACTAACTAACTAACTAACGAACTAACTAACTAACTAACTAACTAACTAACTAACTAACTAACTAACTAACTAACTAACGAACTAACTAACTAACTAACTAATTGACTAACTTACTAACTAACTTAACATTAAATGGAGTGTAATTAGATGAGTACACATCAACAGACTTTTAATAACTGATCGTTATCGTTTATATTATTCCCTATGTGATAGACATGTCTGAATTATAAGCGTTATCGACCTCTTTAAGCTTTTATTCTGTGATTTTGAAGAGCATGTCAAGAATCCAAAGAATCCTGATTAATTAATTTTTTTTTGTTCATTAGTTTGTGCATACAAAAAAAATAAATGATTTTGCTCAAAATTTTTGTATCTAAAAAATATAACTTTGCAATTTCTAAACATTTTTAGTGTTGGCTTTTAAATGAGATTTTGTCCAGAAATAGTTGCCATAGAAAATGTTGAAACATGATACTCGTTTGCGAATACATATATACATACTCATGTGTATGTATATTTGTATATCTGCTTGTTAATGTTTGCATGGATAAAGAACTTTTTGTCAGTGTATTGTTCAGTTTCCTTCCTTCCGTCGTCTATCCTTTTTCATGTTTATCTACTTGGGTGTTACTAAACAAAATAAACACTGACTGACATTCAAAATGAAAACAATTTCAAACACCATTTCCATTAAAAAACAAAAATATAGAAAATTTTTTGCTAATATGTAAATACAAGTAGTACAAGATAATTGTGGCACTTATTTTCAATATTTTAAAGAAATGGTGTTTATTTCAGAACATAGTTTCAAAGTTTGTTATTTTTAATTTTTATTTTAAGGTAAAAAAACCTAGAGGAAGAATTATCATTTATGTGGCATAGTAAGTTTAGTTGTTGTATACATACATCTAACTCCCTACTACTTCTTTCTACCTTTATTTCGTTTTGCGATTTTATTTTTTCAGTAAATTTTTTTTGTTGCTTTTTGTAGGCACACAATATGAATGTGACTGTGGCACGACATTGCATTTGCTTTATACTTTAGTTTTATATGCGATTTGTCTGTATGAATTTAGAGGTTTGAGTGGATAAATGTACATACGTACGTCTGAATTATTCTCAAGAGCATTAGGGAGTGTTTGGCATAGTTTAGACGAGTTTTACAAACATTTACTTTTATACTTTGACTATTCATTTAGAAGGTCTACAAATGTACAAACAATAACTCGTATCACAGGTCTTTAAAGAATGAGTTACCTAAAACGTTTTTTTTTGCTTTTCCTTTTATTTGTATTAGTTATTTTATCCCCTCTCTATATCACTCTTTGTTGAATTAGAACAGAATTAGGACACAGCAAAATTGTACATATACAATTATTTTAAAAGGATAAACATTTTTAATTGTTCCGCTTTAATGTGAATAATGAATATTGATTACGATTTTCATACATGCCAACATAAATGTGCACACTTACGTAGAAATAAATAGAAATTAGAAACACTTAAGAGAATTTTAAGGATGTAATTTTTAATAAAGTATTGTAATATTAAAAATGGTGATAAAATTTGCATGTGACAAATAAATGACCGTAATGAACACCTTTTCCTGTCATAGTTTCAAGAGTGGAAAAAGGATATGGCAGGGAAACTACCAATCTCTTTAATATGTTCTGTTACGTGGAATTTTGCAGATTATGAAACATCCGACATTTTGTGTTACGTTAGTTAGGTTGATAGAAATAAAAATTTTTTCTACATTAAATTCGAAACTACTACCTGATCGTGCTGTGTGCAAAATTTTTATATAGTATTCACTAAATAATTATGTATAATAATACGTTACAGTTTTCCTATCAGTGTTAGTGAGCCTGAATGGCAAAGAAAGTGCTATATAGTTTCGCTGTCCTCTCTAAATGCTCTACATTCATCTGACTCTGAAAAGTTCACTCACTCCTGCTCTCCTTAAAGTGATAAGATCTTTGTAGTTTTACCCAACATTTTATTATTCCTTATGTGATTCTCTCCTCTCGTTACATTGTGTTTTATTTTGTTTGTCAGCGAATGTACTAAACACATTCGCTCATTCGTTGCCGAGCGCTCACGAGTGGCCTGGTACTCATATGATGTAAACCTTGTGTCTGGAAAAGTATTCTGTTAAAGCTTTCTTATAATATAATAGATTTAATCACCAGATATAGCCCTTCTATGATAATCCATGTTATTGCTCGGACTTCTTCCTGAAAGCTAGTGTTGTGATTAAGCAAACTTTTATATATTTCCATTTCTGGGACTTCAATATAGAATCCATGCCATGCCTTGTCTGCCAATTTAGAGAAATACTTGTTTCGTTTGATCATGATATTTTATTTGGAACCGGGATTTCACCTTTTAAGGATTACAGCTATGTGCTTTACTCTGTCGGTCACCGTTATTTTCTTCTGAAAACAGGGTTCACTGTATAAAGACATTTACGTCTTTTTCTAAAAACAGAGATTTCCATCTTCTTCGGTACAACATTGAGGCCTATCAGTTGAGACCTTCTATATAAATAATGTGCCATTTCCTCCTCTAATTATTGTGACATCGTCAGCATAGCAGACAGGCTTAAGTTCTTTCTCGGTTATTTTCCTTAGGAGACTATAAATCGTATTTATCCAGAGTAAAGCACACAAAATGTCAAACTGTGGTGTACTGCAAAATACCCTTTTTCTGATAGCAATGGAGCAACCGGTTAACATAATTCTGGTCAATAGATTGCATAAAAAAGTCGGTGTACATTTTATTAACACACATTTTTTTTCTAGAATCTGAAATCTCTCTGTCAAAATTTATGAGCATCGATTAATAAAGCATTAGAATCGATTTAATTGTTATATGGCACATGATTTGATGGTTAGTATATGAGATTTGGCATAGCCAAACATAACACTCTTACTTGTTATGAATAAAGATGTTAAAGTAATTTATATATTAATTTAATGATTAAATTTTAAATCATTAAAAATCAATGATTTTATAATATTTGTATATATTAATACTTTCAACTATATATTACGTAAATTTCTTCTCAGTAAAATTTTCTAAATGAATGGAAATTTGTTTGCCCTTTAAGTTTAGTGGTGGAATTAAAAAACATTAATTTCATAGAACACATCCTGTGTTAAATGTCCAACCACCCATTTAACACATTTATTAACGATCCAGACATTTTAACAAGCCAACGACAATAAAAACAAAATATTTATTCCTACCAAGACTTAAGAAATATAGAAACGGAAAAAACACAATGGGGTAAAAAAGCGAAAAACAATGACACTTTTTCCACCCTCTAAAGGAAAAAAATCGCAAATTACAAACTCAATCACTTACTGCTCACAAAGCAGCAGTAACGTTGTAACTTTTTCACTTCCATGATAAAAATTATGTTGACGACGATGAGGGAAAATCTCTACTTAACTAAATACATGTTTGATAAGTTTTTTTCCTCTTATTCTTTTGCTCATTCCTATCAAAATGTTTCGTCCTTTTGGTTGTTGCTTGCCATGTAGTGTTGTGGATGTATTTTTCTATTAAATACGTAGTATTTTCAGTTTTAATATTTTTCTTGAATTTTTTTTTATTTATCTAAATGCGGAAGAATCATGTCATACAGTCGAAGGAACCAGCAAAGAATGTGAAAGAAGGGAATGTTATACAAACAGATGATGATGTTGCATAGCAAGTGAAAGACGTAGAAGAAAAGACAAAATTAAAGCAACAACATTAAGAAGGAAACATTATACTTTTTCTTTCTGTTTGATTTTCTTTTTTTCACAATTTTGTCTTTACACCACGTGGATAAAATATAAACGCCAACATTGCACAAATATGGAAAAAAAGTTTAAACAGAAATAAATTGAAAGTGGGAGTGGAAATATTGTGTGGCCTAACTTGTACTGTTGTTGTTATTTTCACTCCACATCATACCGCCAACAGCCAGCCGTCATTGCAAAACGAAAAAAACAAAACAGAAAAAGATGTGGAAACACACACAAAAAGCTGGAAAAAGTTGAAAATTTCACTCGTAATAAAGCTTAAAGCAAACAGCACTTTGTCGCCAACTTTGTCGACATTTCAGTTCTGTAACACAAAAGAGGCGTCTTTTTTGTTGTTGTTGCTACTGTTTTTGCTTTTCTGTTTGAAGACAACCTACTATGTGTTGCACCACTATGGCTTTATCTTCCCAGAAAAAGCCCACTGCCTCCCATTCACTACCACAACTGCTTCGTCAGTAACTTCACAAACTTTGTTTCCTTTGCACTTTGATGTGTCTGTCTTCTAACATACACACATATTGTGAAAGTGTTTGTGTGTG
>NC_060951.1:22136899-22141447 GCF_022045245.1 Lucilia cuprina
TCTTCACTGATAAGCTCTTCAAGCCATGGCAATACAGATTAATCAGCATAAAATGCCAAAAAGAAGTTTGGCTTGTAGGTTGAAAGTGTCGTAGATTGGTACGCAAACAGTAAGGGGAGTCGGAAGGACTTCGAAAACTCTAATCGTTATTGGTAATATTGTATAGTATTACATACGACTTGTAGCCTTGAGAAATCTCAAGATATCTCAATAAAATTGGATATAATGTAGCTACCAAGAAAAATGGTCATCATTTATGTTGTTGAAGACACCTCTTATGTCTAAATTCAAGAAATCTTTCTACAACTCGGACAACTTCATATAAAGCTGTCTACCAATTTTATGTTAGGTATGTTTATTAAAAATGAAAGACTAATTAGACGAAAGTTCTTCACAGTCTCATTGGGAATAAAAACGACTTTCTCCAAATGACCAAGTAATGACATAATCTTTGCACTTTTGGCAAAATACCATCTGATCCTGGTGATTTTAATGGGGAAAAGCTTACAAGCGCCCGCCAAATCCTGTCATTGGAAATTATATCATAATTAATTCCCCGTGGAGCCCTGCTCTCAGTACCAATTTCCGACAGCATTCTTGAGACGGCTATAGCTTTCTTTTATACATTTCACGGTATGGCTTTTACGATTTATTTTTGTAGGATGTGTTAAAGACTTTAAGTGTTTCCTTGTATAGCCCGAATTCCATCATGGTTGTAAGCTTTACTTTGCTTAGTGAATTGGAGGAAACTTCAAAATACATATATATTTTTTAGGTTGCTTAAGTTATCCTCTATCTTTTTAATTGAATCATCAACCTCTGGTATTGGTTTAAGTCCATGTTGAGGATTCCTTTATATTGGGTAATAACGAAGAGAATCCAGAATTTTTACTGCACTTGAACTGTCAAGTAAAGTCGGAGCGACTCCGTTTTGATCGGAACACCTACAATGTACTTTTACCGAACTATTAAAATGTTTACATTTTCGCTTGGCGGTACAGTTTTGAAATTATAAAGTAAAATGAAATAACTTTGAATTCAAATTTTGGAAGCGTACAGCCAAGAGTCAAAAAGTAAGTAAATAGAGTGCCAGCAAGAGATGACTGTTCTTTCAAATCTACTTTTTGTCAAAAATCAAGCCTTTCTAATATCTTCTCAATCGCATGGGGCAGAAATTGACCCAATAAAAATATTTTTTTGTCGAATTGATATCTCTATGAATGCATGAGAGTAAATGAATAAAACACGACAAAAAAGAATATCATTGTTTCCATTATTATAAATGGAAAGAATACTTAATAACAAACATCATTCTTGACCAGAGATCGAATAAAATTTAAAATACCGATTGGATCATTTCGGAACCACAATAGGCTAAATAGTCTCATAATGAATTCAATTATCATATACTTATAGATACCTATAAGAAAGGACTTTTGAAAGCTATTATAGCTTAAAGACTATATTTATTAACTACATATTCTTAATGCATTCATAAAAATGAATTTACAATATACACGTTGGGTGTGAGTGTGTACCAGATTATTCGGTCTCTTTCCAGACTGTTTGTGTGCCGGTTAATTTTCAAAGGACGAATAAAAAGCAGTAAAACCTCTCTATAATAAAAACAAATTCTTTAAAATTTCGCTCCACTTCAGTTCTTGTCTTCGGTTTCTCAAATGCCGTGTTTCTGTATGCTTTTCTTTAACATCCGTGTGTGAGTGTGTTATGAAAAGGTGACTACAACTTTTTACGTTTCCGTTAGAGCATAAAAATTCAAGTCTGTGTTGTTAGTAAAGTTGTTGCTTTTCAATGTGAATATATAAAATGTAAATAAGTATTTATGCATGAACGTATATGTGTGTGGATGTTGTAAGTAGTTGTTGGTGTTAGTAGAACAGTTATAAAATGGGTGGAAAGGAGAAACAACATGGTTGTTTGTATTCGAAACGTTTTAGTTAGATATATTAGTATATATGTGTGTTATTTTAGTATCATTGTGTATAATAAGTATTAATATGTAGTGTATATGTAAATAAAACTACCCAGCAGTTCGTGGCGTTTAAAATTGTCATTTTCTGTTTCCTATGATTCAAAATAAATGATCAGTTATCTTTATGTGCTTATGCTAGAGGTAAAACAAAGAGATAAAATAAAGGTTATACGCTACTATTCGTTTCTTTTAAAAAGTAAATTGACTCACACATGCAAAGATTATTTTTGGTGAGTTGTGAATTTAAAGTTTTACAATAATTCCCTCTATATTCTTTTGGAACTGTATAGTTAATCAATACAGTTCCAAAAGATCTGGGTTATTAAATATCAACATATATACATATATATGTATATAAAAATAAAAACAACAGATTATTAAGTTAACTAATTGACCAAAATATTTTGCATAAAGTATACATTAACCCTTGTAATATTACAGGGTTACAAAATAAAAACCAAAACTAGATACAGAATGAAAAGTTGTAATTTGTTTCCAGATATCACTTCATTCACATTATTGCTTTATGCAAAATATACAAGTGTGCACAATGAATATTGTTTGTTTCTGTATGTATGTCTGTTTATACGATGTATACAGTTCTCCCTGCTAGAAATAAATGTATGAAGGAGTGTAATGAGTAGTAGAATCTACTCAGGTTCCCATCGAAAGCAGATAAATAGAAAAAGGTGTATATGCATGTTTGTGCAAGTTTATAAGTTTTACTTTACATTGCTATGAAATTGTAAAGACAGCTAGAGAGTATTTTAATATTTTCAAAAGTAAGTAAGCGTATTTAAAATTCTATACGTTACATTTTTTAAAAAAGACGATAAAGTAAAAATGAAATACTTATTTTCTTCTTCTTCGTCTTAAATTATATGTATAGTAGTAATTTATTTGTCGGCTGTGTTTTTCTGTTTATTTCTTTAATTCTATTTTGGCACCCTACTTAGTTGTTGGTAAAATATTTAAAAGTTAGAATGGAAAATTAATTCTTAGCTGGAGATTCGAACAAAATTAATTAAAAACTTGGAAACATTATAAAAATGAGAAAGATTTTGTAAAAATAGATATTAAAGTTTAATTTTATTTAATTTTCAATCGAAATATTATTTCATATCCAAAAAAGTAAGTACACTGTTTTCTTTTTCATCCACACGGAGAGCTGTTTCGACAACTGAACATTTGTGTACCTTACACAACGGTAACAATTCATGTAATAGTTCTGTAGGCACATTCTGCTCTGTTCATTAATTTACAGGATCATAAACTTCACTTTTTTATAATCACACAGAATGGAATGACTTCTGTTATGTCGGCAGCAGCACCTATAGACGTAATCGGTAGACCGTAACACTGATCCATAAAATAAACTGAGGATAGTTTCTAAAAGAGAACGCAGTACGAAAACTCTGTTAGTGACTGTGTAAATACTGAACATACCCGAACAAGTAGGGGAAATTTAAGGTTTCCACTTGTATAAGATACCTTACATCCATTAACCCAGGATACTTCTCATTCAACTGCCAAACTCATTGATAAAAACACCCATATACATAGGGTGGGATAGGCCCCTACATCTATTCCGTATCGTATACACTTGACACCAAATCATTTTTAATGCTTAGTCCAATAGCCACTCCTCCGTGGGATATCTGTAATCTCGGTAACAGCACCAAACTCATCAATCTTTTAACATACATTATTTTCCTCGAATTCTGAATGGACTTCTACAATAACCAGGACAATATAAATAATTTATAAAGTCCGAAAATCTGCTCTTGGGCATCCCGGTTCTTATAGTACAAAATTTGAAATCTGTCAGATCATTTTAAGGAAAGGTTGAGAATACATTTGCATATCACCAGTTTATAGGGTCGTTCATCAAGGTGTTATGCCCCCGGGGATATTAGGAAATTAAAATTAATATAAAAATATTACGAGATCAGAACATAAATATGTATGTAAAGGACACCCATATGTGTACTATCTACATCTCGACAAATATCAAATATAGTGGCTATATAACATTTGAAATAACAGAGTGCATATTAATAATCATATATATTTCTTATTATTTCATATCGCGCACTAAGAAATATTTTATTATTTTTTTTAGTTTTATTCTCAAAGAATTGTTAAAGCGTTCATTTCATATAAAATATTTCTTAAATATGAATGTTTTCAATTCGCATATTTTTATACTTCGTTGTAAGAAAAGTTTTCTTCTTTTATGTTCTTTTGTGGCTTTTTGAAATGAGCGCTTTTTTGTAACTGGCAAACTTGTTATTGTGGTAAGTGGATTTTTTCTTTTATATTTTCGTTTGAATGTTTGTAGTATATGGCCAAATCATCTTTTCTATGTGTGTAAAAATATCATCCCTTCATGTCCTTAATGTCGATTTTTTTCGTATGCTACGACTTGTACGTGTTTAACAGTTTTAAATCTACAAGTATGGTTTTTCTATTTGTTAAATTTTGTTTGTATATAAACTCTAGCATAGACAAAAAAGTTAAACTAAAGATTTTTGGGGAAAAGATTTAAAATTCTC
>NC_060951.1:22141547-22214279 GCF_022045245.1 Lucilia cuprina
GATCTTATAATTATTATTTTTAATATTAAATTAAATATCTTTTTCGTATGTTCACAAGGGATACTTGTGTTCTGCTGAACAACAATATCTCAGTTAATTGCCATGCGAAATTACAATTTGAAACAGTACAACCCTCAAATCAGATTTTCCATATTTTAAGTTCGCATATACCGGAAGTGTATTAAAAACCCATAGAAAAGTGTACAACTTATGCAGAATTTTCTTAGGGTTAGCAAATATTATTTAGTGTATAAGTGAGACAGTGTTTGCAAAATGTTGAATATTAAATTTTTTTAAATGGTGACTTTTAGTTGCCTATATAAATTATAAACTATTAAACTGTAACGAAGATATGGCCTATCCATATGCCTAGAACAGTATAAACTTAAGTTGACACGGAAAAAAGTTATTTGATGATATTGAACATAAAAGGTCAGTATTAAAAAAGTATTTTCGCCGAAATGAGTATCTAATCAGTTTTTGTGAGAGATGTTATATCCGGAATAATAGGACTCCGAAGTCTGACAATAGCAGGCCCGTAATCATGTGTTTGAATATGTACCATAATACTATCATCAGACTTTTTCATTAAGAACCATTTGAATTTTAAACTGTTATTTAGTCTAGTTGTAAGAACAGAGTGGAATAACTACATTTTTTAATCGTAGTAAACCATTGCGCTTTGGCAAAGATTGTAAATATTGTAGATTTGAATTAATATTATAATGTTTTCTCATGTTGTGTACATAACATAATATAGGATAAGATTTGTAATGAACCCGTCATAATGTACATGGAGGTAATTAGGTACTCAAATTAAATACATAAATGATAGTCCATATATTAAGGGAGAGCTTTCTTCTCAAAGCCGTTGTTAAAAGTATCTCGGAATTTAAATTTTCTGCGCCCAGTTGCAGTCAAGCTACACATGACACTTTTTAATAGAATCCAAATGCAACATAAGCCAAAGTTATCATTATGGAAATATATAGCGTGACATAAGGTCCAAAAATACTATAACACTTTTTAGTAATTTTTTGATATTATCAATATGTGTAAGCATGAACGGCTCGAATGTGGTATTGGCTAGAAAATTTAGGAACAAGGACCCGTTAATGAATCACATAAAGTTGCACTCACGTGTTATTTTAATCTTAACTTTATATGTACATAAATTCCCTTTCTTATTAATGATGTTCACATCCTGTAATTCATAAATGGACGGCATCATCTAACGACCTTCCCCATATGAAATTTCTTTTGAAATATTCTTTAGATTGGTATGTAAGTAAATGCATATACAAACATACATATTAATGTATATACATATGTTTGTATATACATACATAGTTGCAAATAATTGCATGCCAAAAAAAATCTCACGGTTTAGAAAACATATGTTTCTGCTCAGAACTTATTTAGTTGGCAAAAAACGCAAGAAAATCGAATGTAAGAATGGAAAAAACTCTCTTTGACTTCACATACAATTACAAAAAACATTCGCAGATTGCATATTGCGTACTCAAACAAATACATAAATTCTCACATAACAGTGTTCTCTTATCACAAGAGAACAGGTAATTGTTGGCAGTTTAACCCCTGTGGCTTTTTAGACATTCATGGCCCATAGCGATTGCCATAAGTTGTACACATTCATATTAATGTACATATGAACATACATTATTTCAACATATCCGTACATCCAAGCAAACCCACAAAATATATACAATCAAACCTATAAAAGAGTATACTATATACTTATGTACATGTATGTATGTGTGTTCATCGTACTTTAGTCTACTAACAGAATACGGAATTAAAGACATGTTTCTAATGTAATCATGCGATTTGTATGTTGCTATTTGCAGATAGTAAATGAATATGTTCTTATTTACTACAAGTTCCAACTGACGTATCTCGGTATATAAGCGCAAAACTTCCCTTTTCTGTATTTTTTCTAATGTAACGTTTATTCCAATACCTATTATAGTAAACATAGATTGCATTCTTTGCGTTCTCTGTATGTAAACAGTCAAACAGTTTGCTTTTGGGTAAAATGTGCGTATGAAAGTGTACATGTTTTGTTTAAACATTTTTGCTGAAAAATTAGTAATAATTTCATTGCAAACATCACATAAAGCGGCTGTAAATATTTAACAACAGCTGATTTTATGTCAATATTTACAAATGTTCTGAGAGCATTATGCAATTGGAATAATAATTTATTTATTTGTGTAAATATATAGAATTTTAACTATATTTTAAGTAAGTATGTCTAATATTTATATAATTAATAAATATTTAGCTATATACATTAGACCGGCTCATAAAAATGATACTAGAGTTACCCCCCTTAAAATATATGCTGTTATGTAATATGATATGTTTTCGGTTAAGTGGACTAGATTGTTAAATTCAATATTTTACCCATCTTCAAATAATCTTTGTTATATTTCTAGTCTATCGATGGCCGTTCGAGAGCTGGACCGCTTACAAAAGCTTTGTCCGTTTGTGTGTTTGTTGAAATCAGTTTTTAGAGGACCCCAGATATCGACGAGATCCGAATCTTCAAGATCGCTATTTAAAATCAGCAAAATCGGTCCATAAATACCGGAGATATAAGCAAAAATCCGATATAACCTCTGAAAATTTCATCAAAAATTTAAATTTTTTATTCATGCTTAAACAGAAATTGCAAAAAAAAAAAAATATATAATATGGTAAATTTTGTTATTGCAACTCTTGTTTATAAAAACAAGTAGGAAAGTATAGTCGGGCATGGCCGACCATATGATACCCTACACCATGAGTATATTTTTACAATTTTTACTTTTATAAAATTTTTATTTTTTGTAAAGAAACTTTTATGTTGAATATTACCATAATTCCAAAATATTTAAGCCATTTATTGATAAAAAACTAAAATTTCTAAATGAGGCTTTATATAGGTCAAATATGGGCCGATCCTCGGTAAATTTGGGAAAAGGATATATTTCTAAATAACAGTTAGTTTTGTTGAGTTTCATTGCGATACAAATGGTTACAAGTCAATTTTAGACGCTTAAGTCATTTTTTGAAGGGGGGTTTGTATGGGGGCTAGGGTCAAATATAGGCCGATCCTTACGAAAATCTGCAATGTCATTTATACTTATATAAAACTTATTTGTGCCAATTTTTAGAGAGATAGCAGAATATTTGACGTAATTATAGCATAAAAAGTTCAAATCGGGAGGTACGGTTGTATGGGGGCTAGGTGAAATAATGGACCGATTTCAACCATTTTAAATAGGCTTCGTCCTTGTACCAAAAAACATGCTTGGTCCAAATTTCATCAAATTATCTTGAAAATTGCGGCCTGTACCTTGCGCACAAGGTTTACATGGACAGCCAGCCAGCCGGACAGACGGACGGACATGTCTTAATCGACTCAAAAAATGATTCTGAATCGATCGGTATACTTTAAGGTGGGTATTGGACCAATATTTTGTATGTTACAAACATCAGCACAAACGTATAATACCCTCCCCACTATAGTGGTGTAGGGTATAACAAGGCAGAGCAGCAGAGCAAGAGTAGCAGAGCGAGATCAGCACTACTGTGTTGTTATTGGCTGGAAACATGAGCCATAAGTGAACTTTTTGGTACTTTTTTGTTTTTGAAATGTAGTTTTTGAAATTTTTCTAATATTGAACCTACCATATGAAATTAAGTACAGTAGAGTCTAAATTAGGTGAGAACCAAAAAAAGGGAACTTTTTGGTACCTTTTCGTTTTTCAAAGGGAACTTTTAGAATATTCTATAAAATTTAACCTAGGAACATTAAAATATGTATGTATATATTTAGGTCAAAACGGAGTCTCTTCGATTCTACTTGACAGTTCGCGTGTAGTGAACTACCACGCGATTCTACTTGACAGTTCGCGTGTAGTGAACTACCACGTAAACCAACCATGTATATTCGGAATTAGATGAGAACCCATAAAAGAGAAATTTTTGATACTTTTTCGTTCTACAAAAGGTACTTTTTGAATTTTCTCTAATATTGAACCTAGATATATGAAATTAAGTATGTAGAGTCTGAATGGGGATTTTTTGGTTCTTTTTCGCTCTACGTACTACGGTACTTTTTGAATTTTCTTAATATTGAAACTAGAAACATAAAATTAAGTATATAGAGACGCAATTTGGTGAGAACCAGAAAAAGTGGACTTATTGGTGCTCTTTTGTATTTTAGAAGTTTCTTTTTGAATTTTATATAATATTGAATCTAGAAATATGAAGTTGGGTGTGTAGTCTGAATTAGGTGAGAACTCATAAAAGAAAACTTTTTCTATAATATTGAATCTATAAACAAGAATTTAAGCATGTTGAGCCCAAAAAAAGTTATGTAAAAGAGTACTTTTTTATACTGACTGTTTTTTTAACACACCATGGTGAAGGATATATAAGATTCCGCACTGCCGAATATGGAACTCTTGTTTAAATTTAGCAGTATTTCTTAAACAAAATATACAATTTGAAAGGTTTTTTGAAGCCAAGTCTAGTAGTGTGTAAAATGCCAAATTGTGCATACACATACATATTGAAATATGACAATTGTTAGCACATATTTATTTATTGATTTATATATCAATGGACCCGGCTTTAAAAACCTATTCAAACGATACCTCATATTGAATATTTTGTTTCAAAACAAAACAAAAAATTAAAAAAAAAATTCCAAAATACCTTTTTTTAATTTGGTCCAGCTCACGAACTGTCGTTTCTAGATTTACAATATATTGGGAATCATCATAAAGCAAAGCAAGGAAAATTTTGAAACGGGTAACAAACACACGTTTTTGCTTTCTATACAAAGTTAATCGGTCTAATATACATATATCGAATATTGAATACCTTACCAACAAATTTCTTTTAGAAAATACTCTGCAATATGAGGAACATCGTCGAGTGGCCTATTTGAAGCTCTGGCTGTTTTAAAGACCGTAAAGACTGATTACTAATTACGACAATCGACATTCGATGAGCAGATGTTCAGGAATTAGATTATTACTTTCGCCTAATATCCCGATGAACCCGTAATTGTGTGTACATATTGAAGAAGTTTTCTAAAGGGGTGCTTTTATGGAACGATGCTCATTTTTTCGAGGTAGATCTTACATGAAAGATAGGGTCAAATATGGGATGATTCTCATTAAATTTAGTAGAGAGAATTATGTTGCTAATTAAGAGCGTCAAAATAATATTCTGAAATGTGCAGACGGAGGGACGAATTTAATATTGTTGCAAGACCAGTTTAGAAATTATAAATCTATCTTTTTCTCTATACTGTAACACATCTTATACTGACGATACTAATAGGCTCGAAGTTGCGATTAAAGACATCTGCTATCAATAAAATATACATTCAACGCCAATATTGTCTGACCTATTTATAAATTAGAATCAGAAACCACAAACAGCAATAAACAACAAAATCTGCTATCTTCTCTTTTTTTGAATTTTTATTGAAAAACACAGTGTGAATCGATATTTAAAGATCGATAATTTTTTCACCAATAAAAATTCACAAAAAATGATAAATATTAACAGAAAATTGAAAAAATTCTCATAAATTGATATGCATTTTTACGAGTAATTTTAAAATTGCATTGTAACAACATCTGTTTAAAATGAATATGTATGTACATATGTACGTATTTGAGTGAAATTGGATCATTAGTTTTACGAAACATTAAAAAAGGGCGTAAGAGGCGAATCATGACACATTTAATAAACTTAGTGCATGAAGCAGCCAACAGCTCGACAGCCAACACCACAACAACCAGCTAATTGCAATTGTAATTTTTGTTGTTCTGCTAAATCGTTCATTTTATTCGAAAATCATGCAGTTCAGCTCAAATGGTGATGATATATGATTTATTTCTGTGAAACAAGTTCCTTTGTACAATTTGACACATTACATGTGCCATTCATTCATTGATTCATTCAGTCAGTCAGCCCAACAGTCACAGTGAGTATTTATATTAAACAATAAACGACAAATACAACATACAAATCAATACATGTTGTACTTGATTTTAAAATATGTATGAACATTTTTTCACACTAAATCATACAAATAAAATCTGATTTAACACACAAATACACACATATATAATTTTAATCACACATGGATGGGAGTGTAAATCTACAAATATG
This sequence comes from Lucilia cuprina, assembly GCF_022045245.1. Classification (NCBI taxonomy): domain Eukaryota; kingdom Metazoa; phylum Arthropoda; class Insecta; order Diptera; family Calliphoridae; genus Lucilia; species Lucilia cuprina. The sequence goes on from NC_060951.1 coordinate 22,147,749, forward strand.
CAGCTTGTTTAGAACAATAAAATATATTCCATTATCTGAGATACATACAAAAGAATAAAAAAACACACACACAAATCTGACAGATTAGTTCACAGAATATTTGAAGCATGTTGTTTACAGATAGACAAGTAACCAACCAGCAGATTATTGCTTTAACAAAAAAAAAGAAGAAGAACAGACATTATAGCGCCAGGTGTTTGCGGTGTATGTTTGCCAGTTTTACTCACTGTATGTCTATATCTCGATCGTTTGGCGGTATTTTCATTATAAAAACTTACTTACATACAGTTTTCCATTAAGGTATAAGCATAAATATGTATATACAATTATTTGTACTTATAGTACATAGCTTAGTATTATTACTACATATGAGGGAGGTTTGATAATAACCTGAAACAACAACAAAAAAACACGAAAATAAAGAGTTCTCATAAAGGATCGGACAACACTAATTCAATTATATGAAAAAACATGCTCCATTTAACGTTGCGATGTCCTACGTGAGTATTACATAATCCACACTTGCACTACATCAGTCTACTTCCAAAACAGTACTACTTAATGCTGAATATGGATCATCTTGTTTATCTTATGAAATCGAAGAAATTTGCCATGTTAATGCATTATTATTACCAATTGGATTTCGTTCGAAATATAGATTCCCTGAATTCTTTTAGACTTTGAGTGGTTCGCCTAAACACGAATTATTAGACGAAGAGCACTGAATTAGTATTTACTTCATGTAGTTTAGCAGATTGCATATACCTAAGTAGTCTTAGTCTAAATCAAGAACCCCCCAAATTGATTTGCCGCGGAAGGTTTTTGCACCCTTGAAAAAATGGTTTTCGTTTTTAGAAAACTACTGGCTACGATCACCCAGCCAAAACAGCCTCATATTTAATCATTACCTTCGTATTATTTTCGTTCAAATCCCGAAATTCATCGTTCACAGTAGACTACCCAATATTATCGTTCATTCCAGACTAACATCCTCTGTATAGAGATTATCTATATATTATATTAAAATTGTATTTTAACACTTCCCAGCAAAAAAAAAAGATCTTTCAAAGAAGTGAAAAAAGAAGTAGAATTTACTCCATGGAAGAACTGAAAAAGACCTAAAGATGTTATGAATTTAACAAAGGCTTGTCCTTTTTATTTGATTCCAATTTCAGTACATCTAAAGCCATTCTCAGGAAGTAATTTTTATGTTCTTTTTTTATAAGTTTTAGAAAGTGAAATTATAGTATTACAGAATACAACTAACATGACTCAAATAATATTAGCATCAAAAAATAAAATATCAATTAACTACAAAATAAAATTGGTTTAATAATTTTAATTTTTAGAAAGTCATTAAACTTCAATTTCACAGAAGGTAAAAAATTTACTTAGTGCTACTTTTAAAGTGGTGATAAATATTATTTTTTTGGGAATACATCCTTTTATTTTTGCTGGGTTAATATAAGGAAACATGGAGTAATCCTTAAGGAGAACCCCTCGTAAACATAAACATATACGCTTACTAAACGTAGCACCCATAACTGGTTTACTCTTTTAAATTACATTACTTTTCTTACATACAACCACACATACCTATTCACATGCATTTAGTTTTTTCTATTCGTTTTCATTTTGATTCTTTAGCTGTTAAATTTGTTGCAGGTACAAATATGTATGTATGTACATATGTACGTATACAGTTAGAGCTGGGTATAATGAATTATGCTATGATACTAATATCAATTCTCTTGATATTATAAAATAACAAAAACCATTTTAATATAACGATTTTCATAGATGTTCATTATTCCCAACATGAACTGTTCTCAGTAGAATATTGTTGTAGATGTTGAATGTTCATAAGTAAAGTTGAAACTTACTCATATGGTGTAAGTATACGTACATACATTTGTATGTTTATAAATGTGGCAACAACAAGATGCAGTTTATCAGTAACACACCGTGGCACGTAACATGGTAGTAAATTAAAAACATAAGTACACACAACGTCACAACACAACACAAGACTGGAAGTCTCAGGTTAGCAGGTAAATTGTATCTGAGGAATTGTGTGTGTGAGAGTGTATGAGTATTTAGACAGATGGGTGTGACAATATTTGATCAGCTTAACAAATACGGTATGAAATTGCCAACAGATTTCGTTTTAGTTTTATAATGTTGACCTGTTCTTTTCTTTATCGTCTTCTTTGTGTCATTCGCTTCGGTTTTTTTCATTAAATAAATGGTTTCGTTTTATTTTAAGCGCTCAATAGCAGCACAACATTCTTCAAAGTCGCATTAATTATAACTGAATTCAATGATTTATCTACTATGTGTTTTGTAACTTGTAAAAAATAGATTAATTATTATATTTTAATAAATAATTGACATTAGCTAGAAATGATCTTGATTTAGGTGTAACAAGAATTTGTACTTAAAAAAATTCAGGATTTTTAAATACAAAATATTTTGTTTATATAAATGTTTAACAATTTTAATGTTAAATTGAAATTGGAAATATTTGGTGTATTTTTCATTGTGCACCGACATGTATATAGAATATCATAGTGAGAAAGAATTGCCTATATCTCTTTTTTAAACTTTGTTCAGAGTTTGAAAGTAAGGTAAAAACATTTTTGTTTAAATTTTCAATATAGACTCTTCTGTCAATCTAAACAGCACTGTGCAAACCCAATGTTTTGGTGAAAGCCCTGACGCCACTAAATTACAAATTTAGCCTCTTTTCTGACCCAACTCTTAGTAATGCGGGTTTTTAATGTTTTAATTTGAAACGGGGTTTCATTAAAATAAAAAGCATTTTGTTTTTATGCATAATTTGAAAACCGAGTGAAAAAAATCGGAGTGCTTTAGTTGAGTATAAGAAGCCCTATAGCCTTACAAGACTTAATATGGATCGAGCACTAGGTTTTAATATCATTTGGGTTCAAGCTTCAGCCACTACGTTACTTCCTGAAGAGATTCACCAGGGTTCAGATACCCCACAGCAGACAAGACCACATCGCCCTAATTCACAAGTAACGTATATATGGCGTATATCAGTCTATTGAGGAACGGTTCAATCTTCAAAATTCCCCGGACACATCCTACCACGCACGGTCCAGATGCGGGCTAAAATTCATCCTCTCACTAGTCGTCACCCACCTATATACTACAACAGCCAGTGATTTATTAAATGACAATCCTCTTGACAGATGCCTAATGTTGAAATGCCACAGACTTATCTAATATCACATAACAATTTCCCTCACTATCTCACCAAAACAAATAATGTCTGCACTAGATTGACCGGCAATTCAATTGCCCCAATAGGGTGCTATAATGAGGCTCTAAATAAACAATGTAATCGATTGTACTTTTATTTGAAATAAAAAATGATAGTATGTAAGTTAATTTTAGTATTTCAACACTTATGTTGTAATGGGTTTGTAGTCTGTTTGGAAAATATGTATGAACTACTCATTACTCAAATGAAATATAACTTAATCTAATACTTATCGGTCAAGGAATTTTGATCCTATTGCGGTGCATGATGTAGAACGCTCTGATTTTACAAAGGATATAAAAAATTATAACTTATAAAATTTATTACGATTTTTTATTTCATATTTTTCTTCAAGTGTGGTAGTTTGGTTAGCCAGTCTGTTTAGTCAACAGACTTACTTTTTATGACCTCTTTATGATGGTAATATTAATGTCGTTTGGAATGATGAATAAAAAAAAAACAAAATCTAAAACATATTTATAGTTTATTTACTAAAGAGTTTAGCAATCCAATACAATTCAACACTGCCAACTACTTATTCTTGATTATTTACAGCAAACATACATACACACTCTTTAAGTAATGTATTACCAATGTATGTGTCGATAATCATACGAGTAAGTGTATGTGTTTATCCATTGTAGCATGAGTTATTATAAATTATTATTTCACACTTGGTTTCTGTTGCGGATTTATGGAAGTAATAACAACAATCCTCCTCATGAACTTACAGTCAAGCACAGCAGAGAACTGTTGTTTTTGTTGTGTATATAATACAATGACAGGGACGAATGGAGGGAGGATAAAGGGAAAACTGGAAAAGCAGCACATTACTTAATGGACCATGAATAATCACATTCTCGCATTAAACTAAACTAAACGAAAAATCTACTTTGACCCATGTGATGTAATGAGTGTGTGTAAGTTTGGTAAGCCAGTCGGTCGACTGCTCTATTGGTTGCTTAGTCGGTGTCTCTGTGTCCAGTGCGTCATTTTCAAACAATGACCAACATTAAGGCTCCTAAAATGGCTGATTTGCATTATGATTCAAGGAATTTCATTTACAAACAAGTATACATACATACATACATTCTTACATTTTGTTGTTCTTGCTGTTGAATTTCTTCTTTGCGTTTAGATCTTAGAACATTTATGAGTTTAAATAAGAGGGTTGGTTGGTTGGTTGACGGGATAGACGGATGTTTGGTTAGTTTACAGGCTGCCTAGCCGGCTGCTTGCCATTTGTAATTGATTATGGAATGTTGTGTAAATAGTTTAGTGCTGATATTACGATGCTGGCGTGTTAAGTAATCATTAAGTATTTGAATGGATTTACGAAATGGAAACAATTAATAATTTAATGCTCCTGAAAACGGTAAATAATGATCCGTCATGAAATATAAACTTTAAATATTTCTTATACTCAATACTGTTCAATTGTATTGTATGTGATGTTGCATAAAACGAATTTTGAAATGAATTAACTTCTGCTTTATATTCGTTTGTGGTCACAATTAATAACCACCTAAGTCAACTTAAGTACCAATGTTCCTTTTTATGCCCTACACCACATTAGTGGAGAGAGTAAATTGGGTTTGTGCTGATGTATGTAACGCATTGAAATTCTATACCCACCTTAAAATGTACCAAACGGCTCAGAATCATTTTCGTTTTTCATTTTAGGGCTTTTTTGTACAAGTCTGAATGTTATTGTTGATTTTTGTAATGATCGGACTACATTGTCCCTCTAATAAAGTGATTTAAAAATATATAAACACAAGTAGGAATTAGGGCAAAAAACAACCTAATAGCTTTATTATTAAAAATAATTCTCATTTTTTACATACTATTTATATGGTCGGCCAGGCCGAACTAATATTCTTTTTTACATTTCTATTGGTTTAAATACATTAAATAAGCACTTGCTGCTAAGATATATTGTATTGTAAAGAAGCGTGGAAAAAAACTAACATTTACAAATACATATGTATATGCGAAACGCAAACAGCAGGTAGACCTCTGAAACTACTTAATAACATCAAGGTGCGAAGTTATGTAATCAGTTAGAACCAGCCGCCAATGTATCTTAAATTTTAGAAGGTATGTCAAAGAACGTAAAATAAAAAACAATTGTAAAACATCCAATAATGGGCAAGTAATGTACGGTTTACAACCCTCAAAATATTTTAAGAATAATTATATTTTAACAGAGTTTAATATTCCCAAATTTCCAACTAAACAAATTTCATTCAAAATTTAACCACCAAAAATATTAAACAATCAAATGCTAATGCGAATAGAAGAACAGACAGACAGATGCTTTATGAGTAAAATATTTATATATACAAAATTGACAGACTTGTAACACCAACAACAAATGGGGAACAGATACTACATGACTGAAACTTAGAAGCGGACGTGATTTCCGTATAAAATCAAAGAAATATTAAGCAAAAACATAAGAAAATTCACATCACAAAGCAAGAAGGAGGGAGTGGTAGTTGTGGTTGGATAAAAGGAAGAAAAAATTTGTAAAAAAACATACAAGAAATGCCGGGAACAGGCTAAACGATTGTGTCTACGTAAGAAGAAAACGACAAAAGTCCATGATGAGTAAATGAACGAAAAAATGGTTGACTGAATGAATTGATGTGTTGTAGATAAAAAAGTATGTATATTAAACAAGAAAATGGAAACAAAACAGGATAAAACAAACTCAAAACATTTTCGAGAATACACAGCTACCAATTCAAACACAAAACGTACAAATAGAATTCGAATAGATAAATATGTGTGTTTTCCAATATTGGCATAAATACGTATGTATGTATTTCAAGTGTAGTGTATAAATTATAAATCTTTGTATTTAACAATATACTACATATGAATTCCCTTATCTATTGTTTCCTTAAGATTTGTCGTTTTTTATATAAGGTGCTGGAAGCTGACGTATAAAATGAAGAAACAATAAACCTTTACCCTTAAGGTTTCTTTATGTTTGTTTTTCATGTAATTTTTTTGTTGGGTATACGTTAATTTATGATCAATAAGATTTCGCAAAATTGACTTTAAATGTTTTATTTTATTTCCGTGCTCTGTGCACAAAAGGTTGTTTAAGAAATTTAAGAAAATATCGTCGTCATCATCATCATCAGCATTATATAATCAACCCTTAAATATTTATTTGTAAATTTGTACAATAAATGAATAAACTATTGGGGTGTTTTTTCTTCGAAGTTTATAAACAGAAAAGTCAACTTTTATTAAACACACACTTTTCACTTAACCCACATAAACAAACACTCTTGAGGCAATATTTTGACGAAAATAGGGTAGAAATATGTATTGTAAAATCCCACATCATTTAGAATGCAATTTAATTTGAAATTTAAATTAATTTTAATTACCTTGTAAAGGTCAATGGACTTATTAATTTGGGGCCCTTCTGAACAGAACGTGTAAGAAATATTTATTTACACTTCATACAGTTTGGTATAGAGACAAATGTAATTAGTTTTATACCCCTAATTAAAAGGATGGGAGTTTAATAGATTTTGACACTTTATTTTTTACACAACGAAATTGTCATCAAAATTGTGTGTTTTTAATCTAAGTGACCTAGTTCTGTTCTAGATCTGTTGAAGTCAGAGGTAAAATTTTCAATTAATAATCTTTCATTTGAGATTTTGGGCAATCCATATAACCCCCATTCAAATGTCAACCTGAAAGCATTTTCAATTTCAATATACTGATTATGCAATAATTATGAAAATATTTTATGCAATTTAGCTTGTTACCAAATCGACACCAAAGTGTTTGTAATTCTTCAATAACCTCCGTTATCAGAGTATGTTCGGATAGTTTTCAATTCAACAACAAAAATATAAAGTATACATGACGTTATTAAATGAACAAAAAACGATGTGATTTCAAAGTGACAACGCTATGTTGTCAAACAGAACATTGCGTTGAAAAAATGATTCATTGGCGAAATGATATGAAGCATAATCGACATAACAACAATGTGTTCTTGCAATGAAAACAATGCGTTCCTAAAATGATAAATGTTAACAAACGTGGTAAGCTCATAACGGATGGTATCAATTTCGGTACTTTTCTACTGGGTTTTTGACGCTGTGTACAATTGAAATTTTGTTTTTTTAAGTTATCCTGCCTATACGATAAATTGTTTGATAGCCCAAAGCACGTTATCGCTCATACAACTTATTCTGCTAAACTTATAATTGAAAACATGGATAAAATTTTGTATGAACCATAAGTTGTGGAACCCATATGGAAATTACTTATTACAAAATTACATTGTGGTCAAGTTAAATTCTTTCCATTATCAAGCCTAAGCTAGTTTTATTTACACATGTAATTTAGCCTTGAATGTATGTTAAAAAAATAAATATACATGCATGCATACATACATACATATAAAAAAATCGACATAAATGTCAATTTATGCCAACATGGTGATCATTTATTTGTAAGTTATTGGAACATTTTAAAACCACATTAATGTTGTTTCAACATTAAAACCAATATTTTACCCGCATTCATAAAAACAAATTGACAAAGTGTCTACATACTTACTACATACATACATACATACATACATACATACATACATACATACATACGTACATACATACACAAAAATATACCCACAAAAAATACTAAAATGGCAATGTTGGGGCAAATATATTATCGAACAAATATGAGAGGGTGTTTTGTTGTTGTTTTATTTATTTTTTTCCTAAAACTAAATTTGAATGTAAGTTCAGCATGAAAATGTTGCACAAGCCAAGTAGTCCTCTTAAATTGTTGATATTTCAGATTCATCTTTTGCAGAGTGTAACTTTTGTGTGAGAAATTTATTTGCCAACACTCTAGAGATAAAAAATACTACACACAGATAATATACACTAATACAAATATACTGTTACAGTAGGTAGGTCCTGTTGAAAGTAAAGCTATGTATACACGATTGTTATTTTTTACAGTATTAACAGAAAAATGTTTAGAAAATGTCGAACAATCATGTCAACTTACAATTTTTGTCTTGCAACTTTGAAATAATTTTTATGGTCAGACATTTTCTGAAAATTTTACTGCCAACGTTGTTAGATTTGACAAACGTGTATCACAGCTTTAGGCCATTCTAAATACATACTTACTTTTTAACAAAGTTTTAAGATAGAATTTGAAAGGCATACAAAATTATATATATATATCTAAATTATTAAAATATATGTACGTCCGTTTTTCCATATAAACCTTGTAATAAAACTATAGGCCCCAAATTATGACAAATATACAAATTGTAAAAAATATATATAAATATACAAATTGTAAAAAATAATTCCGTCAACATACATATTTTGTCTTGCAATATTTTAGGTAATGCTTTTTCCGACAACGTTGCAAAAGAAAATTAGACATTTTCTGAACATTTTACTGACAACGTTATAAGATCTGACACACAGGGTATTAGGGCTTTAAGCTTTATTTAAGTATACATTATACAGTCAAATTTCGTCATGATCGAGCGAAACTTCTTGGATTGATTTTTCATTGCTAGAAATAGCCACAAATTTTTTGCCAGGTCCATCCTAATAATGAGTTGAAACAATCTATACAACAACCACAATATCTATATGTAGAAATATTTTCGTGATTAAATATGTATGTACATATGTATGTAATTGAGTGCGCTTGTGTGTTTCTATAAGGATGTTCATGTTGAAAATTCACATTCAACTACAAACTCAAGCAGACATCCAGTTTATAATACGAATATAAATACGAATAAAGAATGTCGACATGTTGTAAATATTAAAATGGTTGCAGTAAAACTATTTGTATTTACATATAAATATACCACATACACTAAAATATTTACATTCATCTAAACTTTATCATATTCATGAAAGAGAAAGAAATGCAGACCGACCGACAGACAGACAGACAGACAGTTAGATGGTCGGACAGACTTATTGTTAGTATTAGTACTTATATCAGTTTATCTGCATTTCATATGCATGTAGAGTTTTTCATATAAAATGACAAATTTTCTAAAATGTATCATCAAATTATTTATGTATTCGTATCTTTTTTTGTATGTTTGTTGGATGGTGTATGTATATTTAGGTGTATAAATTTGTAGGAGTTTTTTTTACTTTTTCAAAGTTTAGTATAATTTTAATACAAAGTTTTTGCGCATTGTATATTGTATGTGCATTATTAGGGTGATAACTTATAGTAAATATTAAAAATAACGTAGTAATGAATTCTGCAGGAGCTGCCATGATGAAGAGGAAGAAGAGAGTATTCTTCTTTGAGTCTGCTAGGCAGCTACTTCTTGCATGATTTAGCGGATCTATCAGAGATAGACATCCGTAATACTGAATCCTATATTCGTGCGACAAACTGGTTCTGTTCAGTAAACCATAGTAATTAGGGCAAAGTTTATCAATACGCTGACCGTTTTTCTCTCGTTTCAGGTATCACAAAGGGAGCGAGAACGACCTGTAGAGCATGAATGATGAATATATTACATAATATTAATGAAAATAACGAAAACGTAAAACTTTTTAGAAATTACTTTAGATTAGTGAAATGTTATCGCTAAATTGACTTAAAATAAAATTGATTTCTATTATCAGAACAATATTTGTAATAAAGTACTGACATTGTAGTTAACCTTATTGTAAATGTATATAACACACGACAAATGCATTATTTTTCCTAAAACTTTTGTAAGTTTTGTCACTTAACAAAATTGCCAAGATGGCGCTTGTTTGTTGAATTCTTAACGTAGTTGCGATAATAATTGAACTAGATCTTATGATTGTACTATGTGTATTTATTTATAATATCAATTCAAATTCTTTTTTCAACGGATTACATACTAAAGCATTTTCTAGATTTAACTACACAAAACACATACATAGTAGATCAATATCAGAAATCAACTTATGACAGGTTGCTAATGAGTATTCTAAAAATCTTCATATTATGTTGTTCTCCTGAGAAGTAGACTTTGTCGAGATGCATATTTTGAACATACATATACTTACATATGTTTATATATTAATTCAAAATATTTTAAATATATCATTGTTTTTAATATTGATGAAACACTTATATTAATATATTCTTTTCCTGAGGGCATGTTACCTTGATTAAATACCCTTACCAGATCGTGTTTGGGTGCGATCAGGGTTTACTGTGTTCATACCAGATTTACCACAGTGTGTTGTCTGTGATTAAGAACAGCTTATTTGACAGATTCGTGTTTTGGTCTACCAAATACGTCTGTAGGTCGACTCAACAGAGGCATCTCGGAAGTAAAGCAACTTGTCAAAAAATTGTAGAGACTTGATAGCTTGAGTACACGAGCAGAATGATTGTATTGGACCGGCAGAAACATGTTTGTCTCAAAAGCACAAAGGGCAGTGGTGAGTCGTCCAATCAGTTGTGATAGATATGTTGTGTGCATTAGATATTCCCAAATAATATCAATTTTATTTAAAAATTTTTTAAATGCCTCAAAAAACTTGAGATACTTTCTAACTTTAAGAGAAATGGTATCACGTTTCAGATTTTTCTGTTGCACTATAGATTAGGGAAGTTATATCCGATATAGTTAACATTGCTTCCAATGTGTTTGGATTTTATAGATCTTAAAATTAGTGAAATAAAAGGGTTTTAAAGTGAAATAATGGGTTTTAATGTAGTCGAGCAATTGCCTTATTTCCATTTAAAAAGATTTTTTGTAAACGATAATCGATAAAAGGTTTAAAAATTTATCTCTAGTTTTTTTTTTTTTTTTTTGCAAAATTTTGTATTAAAAAATTAAAATTTAGGCCGGACTTCAGTTTGCTCTCAATATTAAGCAAAATTCATATACATTTTCAGACCTTTTTTTTGTTATTGGTCTTCTTTTCAAAAATTATTTGAATAAAAAACATACATGTACTTGTAAAAGGTATAGCAACAAAAATATAAGATTTCAAATACAATTTTTAGAAAAAACTTACACCCTTCTTATCTTTTTTATGAAGGTGTAATGTAAAATAATAATACTCATACATACACAATATGTATGTAGTATGTGTATATGTGACTTTAATGATTTGTTGTTATCCTTCTTAGAAATAAAATTGCCTAAAGTGGGTGTTTTGTTGATGTAGTTGTCGGAGGTAAATTCTCGTATCGAATTTAATAAGTCGGTTTGAATGTAAGTTGGTAAAAGTATCGAAAGAATGTAAGTTAGTATATTTTCCATAAACTGTTACAAATAAACGTGTGTGGGTGGTTTGACGCTTAACTATGGTTGAGTGTATAATTGTGGGTTTTACAAAGTATTATCTCAGGGTGAAGGTGAAATAAGATAAGTGAAAATATGTTTGTAAAAATTATTCGGTATACCTACATACATACATATGTATATTTGTATATACATATATAAGTGTGTGAGTTCGGAAAATTTATACAAAAAGCCAACATATGAAACAGTGTATTTCACTTCCAAAGGATATTAACAACTTGTATTAGACATTTATTTATCCTTCTTATTATGTTTATAAATGTGTAAGTGTATTATTATCTACACACACATTCTTTCAAGTTCATGTTGTTCGTCCTTTATTTTTATTAATATTTGTTGTTGTGCGAACATTACTAGTGTAAATGTATCGAACAGTTGTCGATTGTAAATCATTTTGCCTTGATACGATTACAGGCGAATATTTCAAAGTACTAACATACATAAGGTTGTTTATTTATTCAAGGTATTAATTGAAAATATTTATTTATTTAACATTTTATTATTATGTCAGGAATGTATTACCTACTGATTTATAATGATTTTGTACTTTTGTGTCTGTTTAGTGATTCCTTGAGTCGTACATTTTAGCAGAAAATAGTACATATATACATATTTTTTCATAAACAAAATATTAATCTTCTATATTTTTATTGATTTAATGCAATAAAAACTTATTTTAAACCTCAAAATTTTATTTAATTTAATATTAATGTGGATAACCAACCACGTTAAACAAATAAACCAACGCCACAAACTTAGGGAACAGAATTTAAAACATAATTTAAAACATTTAACTTACAATTTTTATATTTTTTCAGTTTTAACGAAAGTAATAAAATAATAATGATCAACTACATCGGAAGCCATACCGTAGTACTTAGTTCGCTCCTTTGAGCGAGGACTAATTACTTAAAAATTCTTCATTTAAAGCTATCATCAAAAGTTTGTTAACTTTGTAAACTTTGGTTTAACATAATGTGTAACTTAAAACCAAGCATCAAAGTCTGGGAATACATTAAACCAGACCACAACACATGGACAAAAAGAAAAACGATAAAAATGAACAAAATTAAATGTTTGGCTTTCACACGTGTTTATGAGAAAATGTCCTTAAACTCGCATATATACGAATTACCAAAGATTTAACAGCAACAATTAAGTATGAAAGGAAGTTTGCCGAATAATTAAAAACATCATTTATAACTTTGTGAAAAGAAAACAAAAATTAAAAGAAAAGATATAAGAGGGAAGAACATAATTAAGACTGTATGTAGTAATTAAATTAATTTGTTAACTGTCAACATACTTTGGCTTGATACATAAACCAAACATTTCAACCACCTACAAAGTGCTGCTCACAAGGACCAAATAATAAGACAGACAACCATACATACATCCATGCAAACTAAAAAAAAGAGAATATAAAGTAGAGGCGAAAAAACAAAACGATGTAAAAAGTTTTATATTAAGAAAAACACAACTCAAAAGAATCCTTATAAAAGTATCTTCATCCTGTACATTATTTTACAGTTAGTGATTTTATATTTTTTATGCCTTCACTTTAATGCTCTACATCAGGCAGTAAGAGCAACAGAAGAGAAGAAGGTGGTTAGGAAGATTTCCTCAATTTTGACTTTTAGTTGTTGTAGAAAGAATATACAGGAATGTTCAAATTTTCTACAAAAAGATTGTGGTCAAATACAAAATACATTTCCCAAGAATTCTCTTAATATAGTGGGATAATTTTCTAAAGAGCATTTAAAGGTCAACTTTGGCCAACTTTTGCCACTTATTTCATCAAGTAAATGCCAGAATATAAATTATTATTTCTTGCCATGTCAAGGTAGAAATTTAATATAAAATACTTAAAAGATGTACACTAAACTTAGAAAAATCAAAACACTATTCAAAGTACGGAAAAAGTACTTGGCAAAACTTAAAAACAATCATTAAAATATATATAATCAAATGAAAGACAACCAAATGAAAAAAAAAACAGCGCAGCTGTTAAAGGTAATAATGAAATGAAAAAAGAAAAAACTAAGAAAAACTTAGAAAGTAATGAACGTGGAAATTTTTGCTGAAACAACAAGTTTTTACAGAAAGCAACCAAAATGAATGTTTAGTTTTAAATCTATGAAAGTAATAAGTATAATGTAACTGTTTTAAACTTTAAAATAATATAATAAAATACTTTTAATTAGCAATATTTGTACATCATCTAATTAATTAAGTTTTATTATTAAATACAGATTAAACATACGATTAAAACTCTGTGCAACGATGGTATAAGAATCATTATAATTATAATTTTTCATTGTAAAGTTTCGTGCTTTACGAATTTAAGTTTTAAAACTACTTTTTTATTTAAGAGTCCTCAGAGAGTACCGCATCTTTATGCGAACGACTATGGGCACCGACGGATTGCCAATATTTATGGCAACATTAACTAGTGCTGCCACGTGTGCTTTGCTATCGTAAAAATAATTTCCCATTTTCATTCGTTTTAATGTAACTGCACAGAGAAAACAGATTCGTTGTGATAACCGAATTTGTTTCCAATCGAATTCAGTCGGTTCTCACAACTATACCTTTATTCGATTGTAATTATTGTAAAATTCGGTTACTCTTATTGAATATATGGAGTACACAACTATTTTTGATTATTATTCGGTAATCAGGATTGAAACTATTGGTATTTACAACTGAAATTATTATTTATTAAAACCCAATTTGTGGATTATATGTATTTTTATAATATAAGTATTTCATTTTATTTAAAATATTTACAATAAAATATGAATCTGTATAAACTTACAAAACGTATATATATATTATTTGATTTTGCTCTTCATCCTGGTTAACATGTCCAAAGGACTACTACCTTTCCGCAGCTATGAAATTAAGAAAACTAATAGAAAATAACACAAAATAGATTAGGAGATATAAAACATATTTAACATTACCTTTTATATCCGATATTTCCGTATTTATTTATCCTCAAATGTAATTTGTCTTTTTATTAAAAATAAATTCATTTTATTTTATTTATTTTTATGTACGTCAACTAAAATTACCAACTTATTGGTTGTGAACATCGAAATTGGTTCCTTTAATCATCATTTAATTTTAAATATTTGTTTCCATTTTTTACTCTCTACTATTTTTCAGTTGCAACGACTAAAATTTGATGTTCTGACGTTTCAATTCTAATTAAAAATCGGCTTCTTTTACTGAATTCACAAAAATAATAAATAACCGATACAATTCAGTCCAAATTACTAATATGGAAACTGTTAACACCACAATTCGTTTATAATTATGGTTTTTTAGTACTGAATATAGAAAATTAGTTAATTTTACAGATTTTTAATAACACCGATAGAATTTTAATCAATTTAACTAAATATTTATCATGGTAACCGATTTCCAATCGATAAAGAATTTCCATAACATAATAATTTCCTTTCACAATTTACCTTATGGTTTCCGACTTAATAGTCTCGTAAATATACGAAAAGTCTCGTAAATATACGAATTTTTATATTTAAATCCTATGAGATACTTGGGCCCCCATTTGCTTGTAAGTCGGTTTATCACCCAAATATTCAAAAGTTTTATAGTTATCGAGATAAATGAATAGGAGGTGCCACCCCCCTTCTGCTAGTCGGCGCATGTTCCCAAATGTACACATAAAAGTCAAAGCTGAGGTTCCACGCACCCATTGCTAGTCGGCCCATTTTTTTGTCGTAAATATAGAAGTTGATATGTTAGTGATTGTTAAAATTGGGTTCTTTTATATTTTGAAAGACATACTAGGTAAGGTTAATATCCAAAGGAGCGCCATAAATGTATGTGAGACCTCAGAGAAGTACTATTGACCAGTGTCAATGCCTTTAGTATCACGTAGATTACCTCTGTATAACTCATGAAAGAAATAAGATTCAGAGCAATGAAATCGATACCGCACAGTGGTATAGGAAAAAAAAAAAGAGGGAAATAATTCGGTAACTTCTAAACGGTTAATCCGATTTGTGAAATTTGGTATGCACAAAGAGGAGGTGTTGTCGAGTTTAGGTTTTGAATTTGGACCTTATAGGCCAACCAGGGGCCCGGCGGGGGGTCCTTAAATTAGGACACCTCGGCTATGTTAAATTTTTAAAACGATCCTATTTCTTCATTTGAGTTCCGATTTAAAATAAAATAAAATAAAATAAAATATATAAAATAAAATAAAATATATAGAATCTCCTCATCGAGCACTATAGCAGTAAATTATCTCTTATAGTTTAGGAGATATTCGCATTTGAAAATTAAAATTTTAAAATTTTTACCGTTCTTACTTTAGTTTTTTGATAATAGCGGGTCCAAATATTCCCGATTTTCGCCATTTTTTATTCGCTTAACAACAAGTCTATATATCAAGCAGTGAAAGAATTATGTAAAAATCATGACTGAGTCCAAAGTTATAGGCATTTTAATTTAAAAAATTAAAAAAGGCGATTTTTTGCCATTTTTTGGGGAAAAAAGTATCTTTTTCTTTTTAAGTTATCTAAAAAGTTTCTAAGAAGATGTATATAGAATTTATACTTTTTGAAAAGCTGACTTTACATAAAATACGATAAATGAAACAAAACCTAAAAATTTTTGATACCGAGGGGACCAGGTCCATCCAAAAAACCCTATTTTTTATAGAAAATTCAATTTTGAGCAAAAATTCTCAAATCGCATAGTCGATATCAAATTATAGTGACCTGTTTTATATGACCCAATATGTTCTTAATCATTTTGTAACGGGTTTCGATAACCCCGCCCCTGGTATGGATATAATAGGCAAAAAACCAAAAAAAATCCCATTTTTGGGATTTTTTAAAACTTTTTTGGGAATTCCGGGATTTCTAATAAGAAAATTCGAAAATTTTAGATTTTGAGTAAAAAAATCTACCTAACTGTAAAATTTCATCAAAATATATTCATAAATAAAATTTTTATTGCAATTTGAAAAATTTGTATCTTCGCAAAAACTGAATAAAAAACATTTTTTAATTTTTTTAAAAAAAGTATTCCGCGAATTTTTTAATTTTCAAAAATTATATACAGTTTTGAAAAATAGACAAAATTACCTTTCCATTGATATATAACATGCCTACCTAATGTTTTTTAAGTGACAAATTAATTAGGGAAAACTCAACATCTTTTAGAAAATTTAACTAGCACTATTATTTTCATCCATAACGTTAACTCTTAAATTTGTTACATATATTAAAAAATTTTCAGGTATTATTTTTTAAACTGTAATGATTT
Organism: Lucilia cuprina; assembly: GCF_022045245.1. NCBI lineage: Eukaryota > Metazoa > Arthropoda > Insecta > Diptera > Calliphoridae > Lucilia > Lucilia cuprina. The sequence continues at coordinate 22,164,677 of NC_060951.1, forward strand.
TTACCCCTATAGGTCACTTTAATAGGTAGCTTATTAAAGTGACCTATTGAGGAAAAATTCATTACATAAGGATACGTTAGACATATTAGGTAGAATATCATAACCCTTTAAAAAATAATTTAATTTAAGTACCTGTAATTAATATATAAGACAGGTTTATATCTGTTTGTAATTATTTGTAATTTTCTAACCATGGCGATCGTACTAAAAAAAATGATTTGTGCTCCATTTTATTTGAACACTCTTCAGCTCCTTTTCAAGATAAAGTGAACTTCTTATTGAAATATATTGAAACTGCACATAAAAATAAAGTGGATAAAACTGATATATGTAAAATTGAAAATTTTATAAAATCAGTTGATATAAAACTGAAGAGTGTTCGGTATTCCATTGCTAAATTTCGATCGAAATTTTCTGATTGGCTGGATGAATGTGTAGAAGTTGCTATTTGCGTATCAACTGTTGGTGCTCTCTGTAAGCAGTATGAGGATTTGAGCTCAAAATCTAAGAGGAAAAGGTTATCAACTTCACTAGAAACCTTATCTAACGAAGAAGTTTCGGACACTTTTAAAGCAATGTTAAGAAAAGAAAAACAGCCTTTGGATGACATAAAAATTGCAAATATCCAAAACAACAAAGCAAGATTTGATAAATCGTATTGAAGCAGAAATTAAAAACTTGGAACCTATAACAATCGAAATAGAAAATTATTCGTTTAACATGTTCTATGATTTAAAACTTACAATGATTGATGGGAAAGTTGGAAATGCCATTACAGGAACATCATCTACTTGGTACTGCTACATATGTGGTGATAAAAAATCAGAATTTTCGAATATTTCCAAGCAAAGATCAATAAATGAGGAAACATTACAATTTGGAATATCCCCCCTACATGCTCGCATACGATTTCTGGAACATTTTCTACATTTAGCATATGATTTAAAGTACAGAAGCATACCGGAAAATGCAAACAAAAGTGCAAATAACAATAAGGAGTTAATGGAAATGAGAGCCAGTGAGAAACGAAGAATTCAAGAGGAATTTAAAAAGCGGATGGGATTAAATATTGATAAACCACTCACAGGATATGGAAGCACAAACGATGGTAATACCGCTAGACGTTTTTTTAAAATTTTGAAAATACTTCCGAAATAACCGGAATTAGTATGGATTTACTGCAAAAGGTCAATATTATTCTAATGGCGATAAATAGCAAGCATAAAGTGAACGCAACAAAATTTGGAGAGTATTCTACAAAAGTTTCTAAATTACTTTTGGAATTATATCCCTGGAAAGAAATGACACCTACAGTTCACAAGATATTATGTCATGGAAAGGTCATCATAGAACATAATATTCTGCCTTTAGGAGAGCTTACAGAAGAACCCCAAGAATCGAGGAATAGAGACTTTAAGCATATTCATCAGTTTAGCTCAAGGAAGTGTTCTAGGCAGTCTCAAAATGAAGATATTTTTAATAATCTGATTCTATCTTCTGATCCTGTTTTATCTACTATAAGGAAACGTTGGATTTGCTACAAAACGTTAGCATTTGAAAATATTCATGAATTTAAAGATTTACTTTATCTTTTAGATATGGACTACTGTGATACCGATTATTTTACAAAATTATATTAATTTATAAAAAAAATAAATAAAGACTATTTTTATATAAAATAAATACTTGTTAATTTTTTTTAGGGATAAAGAATAAAAGATTAATCGTAAAAAGTGGCTGTAAAAATTCATAAAAATATAGGTAGTAAAACATGCCTAACAAATGTATGGATGAAAATAATAGTACTAGGTAAATTCTCTAAAAGATGTTGAGTTTTCCCTAATTAATTTGTCACTTAAAAAACATTAGGTAGGCATGTTATATATCAATGGAAAGGTAATTTTGTCTATTTTTCAAAACTGTATATAATTTTTGAAAATTAAAAAATACTTTTTTAAAAAAAATTAAAAAATGTTTTTTATTCATTTTTTGCGAAGATACAAATTTTTCAAATTGCAATAAAAATTTTATTTATGAATATTTTTTGATGAAATTTTACAGTTAGGTAGATTTTTTTACTCAAAATCCAAAATTAAATAAAAATTTTCTTATTAGAAATCCCGGAATTCCCAAAAAAGTTTTAACAAGTCCCAAAAATGGGATTTTTTTTGGTTTTTTGCCTATTATATCCATACCAGGGGCGGGGTTATCGAAACCCGTTACAAAATGATTAAGAACATATTGGGTCATATAAAACAGGTCACTATAATTTGATATCGACTATGCGATTTGAGAATTTTTGCTCAAAATTGAATTTTATATAAAAAATAGGGTTTTTTTGGATGGATCTGGTCCCCTCGGTATCAAAAATTTTTAGGTTTTGTTTCATTTATCGTATTTTATGTAAAGTCAGCTTTTCAAAAAGTATAAATTCTATATACATCTTCTTAGAAACTTTTTAGATAACTTAAAAAGAAAAAGATACTTTTTTCCCCCAAAAAATGGCAAAAAATCGCCTTTTTTTAATTTTTTAAATTAAAATGCCTATAACTTTGGACTCAGTCATGATTTTTACATAATTCTTTCACTGCTTGATATATAGACTTGTTGTTAAGCGAATAAAAAAAATGGCGAAAATCGGGAATATCGGGACCCGCTATTATCAAAAAACTAAAGTAAGGACGGTAAAAATTTTAAAATTTTAATTTTCAAATGCGAATATCTCCTAAACTATAAGAGATAATTTACTGCTAGTGCTCGATGAGAAGATTCTATATACGAAATTTTTTTTAAATCGGAACTCAAATGAAGAAATAAGATCGTTTTAAAAATTTAACATAGCCGAGGTGTCCTAATTTGAGGACCCCCCGCCGGGCCCCTGGTTGGCCTATAAGGTCCAAATTCAAAACTTAAACTCGACAACACCTCCTTTTTGTGCATACAAAATTTCATTAAAATCGGATTAACCGTTTAGAAGTTACCGAATTATTTCCCTCTTTTTTTTCCTATACCACTGTGTACCGCGACGATGCAACGCATTGACAGAGAAAGTAAAAGTCCTCGTTAAATATTGGTCTCATAGATATAAGCCTTGCTTTTTCGGTCAGTTCATTAATCAGTCTGAGACTATGTTTTACACTTAAACTTTTCACATCTTGTCCCTTTTATCCCCATTTATTTATATAAATGCCAAAGCTGTCGGTACAGTTTTGGTTGCAGTTTCTGAGATATTCGATTTTAGAAACATATTTTGTTTGTGGGCGTGGCATCTCGCATACAAACTGAACCTCAGAATGTGTCTTTGAGCTTATAATTACTTATGTTAAATATAGAGACACAGAATATTGTGTCACAATATACGAATAAGTATTTCAATATAAAATGAGTAGAACTAAAAATTAAAATAACTGTTATGACATACTTAACTCACCCAACATTTATAGGTACCCATTAGCAAGACTAGTAACACTATGATGATATACACATACTTCTAAACAATAGCATTTAAGAAGATTTAAATATAACAATCCCACTAACTGATTATCATCACAATTTTCTCATACTTTATATGTGTGTAAGTTTTAGGACATGTATATATTACAAAGTCCTTAGAAACTCATTCCCTCTACACAGTCAAATTCTGTTCAAGACCTAAATAGGAAATAAAAAATCAGAGAAATAAATGTGATGCAAAGAAAAAATCTTTGAAAAAATGATGAAAAAAATCTAAGGCAGTTTGTATAATGTTAGATGAATGTTTCATTTGTTGTATTTCGTTTGCCGCTTTAAATTGTTGTTGTCGCTGATGTTTTTATTTTTTTGTTGAACTCAGAGCACGATTTTGTATCCTATTTTATGTTATTTTGGGTTCAATGCTCCTCTGGCAAACTATGCTAAACTCCGATTGGAACTTGTATTCATTCTCTCTTTCTCTCTGTTGCTTTTCGTTTGCTTGTGTGTTCGTCTGTGTTCAAGCTTGTGTTTGTAATCATTTTGCTCTTACTTGTATGGCAGGTGGTGTCTGATGCATTTTACATCAAAAAAATCTAAAAAAATTAAAAGGAATCCAGTATAAACCAGCAGCAGTCTAGAGATGCAAGAGCAACATACAACAATAAAAGCAAAAGGCAAAAAATACAACAATAAAATAAAGTAGAGTACAACAACAACATCAACTACTATATATGTATAAGTATATGACTACAAAATTCTATAGTGTGGAGAGAAAAAAGCGGCACAATTTCCAGTTCGTGCTGTTGTTGAAGTTATCGTTCGTAATACTTTTTTGTTCCTTAAAAAAAAATATTTGGCTATGATGATGTTGTTGTGTGTTGGAATATTTTATTGCTGCTTTTTAGTGTTACCAGGAGAAAAAATTCTTCAAATGTTTTATTTTTTTTAATAAAATCAAATCTATCCATAGAATTAAAATTTGTTATAGATTATATCCAACTGGTTATCTTACGCGGCCTGTGTCAACCTGTTTAACAAAACATTTAATTAAGCAGTAATAACCATTTAAATCATAATTCATAGATATGATGAATTATGATCTAATAATGATGATTTATTTCTAAAACCTCTAATCAAAGAGTCACTACGACAAGAATTTAAAATAATTACAGACCCTGATAGATTAAATCCGGAATATTCCAAAACCAAAATGGTTATGCCGCGTATTGATAGAAATGTGTCTGATTTCAAGTTCATACCCTCAGACAACTTATAGTCACTTGATAGTGCAGTTGATCAATGAATTAAGGAAATCGCTATCAGTGTTATGTTTAAAGTAATGAGTCATAATCTTTAAGTGCTGATCACAATGTCTAGTTGTATACATGACTGTACAGGTTTTAATTAGAAACTGTAATGAATTCATCCAATAAAAGAGCAGGGTAGATAAAAACATTCCCTTGAGGATTTCAGCGTGTAGGATCAATGACGTAGGATAAATCTGTTATTATTTACATGTATTGTATGCATCTGCATTAGATGAAAATCAAAGATATATGTAGTAGATCTGGAGACGCTGATCCCAAAGATAATCTCTTAAAATCCATCTAATCCTGGAATACTGATGATAAGCCTAACATAAAAATTATATTAAACAATTTGAAATGATGTTTTCTAAAGTATATATGTATTAGTTTTATAATTAAATATTTTTCAGTTTTAAAACAAAAAATATATAGTATAATAATATACAATTACAAGCAATATGTACTAAGGATATTAAAAATGTGGCAAGCCTACTTTTATTGTTGCCTAAAATCAGAACCCACACACATCCATTAAACATTCGCATATAGTCACACAAAATAGCGCCAACTTTTTAATGACGGTCGAGATAACGAATGAACGAAGGAACAAACTATTTCACTGAATGACGGTTTGTCGGGCTGTCAACATTACACAGAGTTTGCACAGACTTTTGTACAATTCATACACAAGAACACAGACTTCCTGCTAGTTTATTTTGTTGTTTTATTTTATTATTATTTTTTTTTATATATATATAAAATATTCTACGAGTATTTTCATACTCAGTGAAATGCATCATCGTACTCTATAAATTGTACAAACAAGGATACACAACGTTTACACAAACGTATTTATAAACACACATACATATGTGTATACGTACGTACATACAACAGCCACCAAAGTATTTATGGCATTCATTCATGCCACCACACAGACACACAAACACACAAACACATCTTACTTACTCTCGGCCTCATTGCAAGGATAATGAATAATAAAAAAGAAAACTGAAAACGAATAAAATTTATAATAGAAACAGGGCGAGAGGGTTGGGAGGCTGGGCTGTTGGCATAGACAGCTAAATGAGAATAACAGAAGAAGATGGAAAAAACAGCAGTAGCAGCAATTACAATACAACAAGGAAAACGAAAGAATAAGGACAAAAAACCATTGAAAGTATTTTAAGTAGTATTTCGAAGGGAAATTTTATGTACAATATTTCAGAGAGGTTTAAACTAAATGTGTAAATAACGAACCATTGAAAAATAATAAGAAAAAAGTGAAATAATATCTAAATTGGTCTATTTAAATCATTAATCTATTAAAAAGTACCATTTGAATTTTTTTTATTAAACTTATAGGAGATGTTAAATATTTATATAATACAGTCCGACATTTCCAAAATCTACATGCTTTTCGCCAAAAATATAATTAGGCCTTGATATCGTCTAATATATTCATTATATAGGGTCTTTTTTTAATTTTGCAGATTTATTTCCAGGTCGAGCACCACCAGGTTCTGGTTACTTAGGACTTTTATTATTTAACATTTTTTCTTAGTAGTACCCTACGTATGATAAAATTTTTACGATGCATCTATGAAGGTGAGAGGTATTGAACAGTCGGGTTTGTGAGTTCTTACTTTTGGAATGCACGCCGATCAATTTTGGTCATCATCGCTCATCTCCAAACGGAATCCATGATAGATGTCATGGTCTGGAGGCTGAATAATATGAAGGAGACAATGAAACTCATATGAACTCTCATTTCCCACCTGGATAAACCGATATTGGTGGGAAGAGAATGCTAACGCAGTTGGCATGGTTAAGGTTGAGTCACTTTTGCAGATGGCAACGAGACTAGTTTCGATTCATATGTCAAAGATATCTCAATCAAAAGAATGATAAGCCTAAGCCTGTCAAACGCAAAACTATTTGACGTAACGAAGATAGGTTAGGCTGATAGACGGATGTGTACTACTTCAAATACCAGGAAATACACATAGGCCGCTATCGGGCCTATTGTACGCTCTTTTTTAAGAAATAAGATTGCTAAAAATGCTCACGGAATGTATTATCTTTCAATGTTCAGGAACTCAGTTTCCTGGACGTAATTCCTAAGTATTTTCTAAACAGTCCCAACAATTCCCAAGATATTTCGATCTAACTTCAACGAATGTACGACAGTGGCAAAAAAAAATTGCATCAGAGTTTCACTGTCCTCTCCATATGCATTATATTCAGTTGAATTTATCTCAATAATGGTACGTATTCTGAGTGGATACACAGGATTACGATACAGCTATACAAAGTGGAAGGTTCGGATTCAGATGAATGTAGAGTGTGTAAAGAGGACAATGAAATTCTGGACAGTGAATTGGTACAGTGTCTACATCATACCTTTTTTTATCAACAAAAAATGTCCATAAAAAGGAGCGACAACAAGGTCCGATAATGGCTTAGGTGTCTTTCTTTGGTTTTCAAAAAGATAAATCCTCCTATCAACTTTATCTTACCTAAAGTGTAGGTCCTTAAAGAAGACTAACGACAATTTTATCCGCAAATTTGTGTTAAAACAATAATGGATATTTAGAATATTAATGCTTTTGATTTTATCCTCAAACATACAGCGAAAAGTTATTAATGATATTATAGTCATTTTTAAAACTCTTAAATATACAAAAATAACATATTTTTATAGTTTTCCTTAAAAATTCTGTTCTGTTGGCGAAATGACAATGTGAACATGAGCACATAAATTAATTTATATCGTACAATTTGTAAAAGTTTTTGTGTAACATAAGAATCTGACTGATTCAAACAATGAAGTATTTTTTAAGTTGAACATATTTTGACAATTCAACAACATTGACTACATGTACAATATAAATCCTTTTATAACCATTTTTTACATTTCCCTTCTTCTGTTGTAAAAGGAATATTTATGCACCCCAATAAAGAATAAAAAGAGCAAGTGTTCTTCTTATACACAGGAACTATCTAGAGAAAAATATAAAAAATATAGAAAACATAGAATTTTGAAAAAATGAAAATTTTTGCAAGAAATAAAGAAAAACAGCATTAAAAAAGGATATGTGCTCTGCTCCTGTTCTAACAGTATCTATAACAATATTTAGTATATCTGGTTCTTTGAAATACATTTTGTTAGACATTATTCGTTCAAAACATTTTTATAAAATGTGTTTTTTTTGGTGATGAGATATTTTACATTGCATCTTTTAGAGAATTCAGAAATTGTTAGTATTGAGTAATTTTTAATAATTAAATAAACTAGTAAACAAACAATTCTTCAGAAAGTTTAAATAGTATAAAATATAATAAATATAAAATATAATAATATTTTCTACAATTTCAATTATTAGTTTTCAAAGTAAAGTCGGGTATATTCGACCATATAGGTTAACGTGAGTGTTTTTAAATAAATGTGTATGTATAGAAGGAATTCAATACATTTATACGCATCGATTTGATATGTATTTCTACAAGAGATTCTTAAAAATAAAGTTTCCTGTCTCAGTGTAATATAGATGCATTATTCCAATTATTATTGGATGCTACAAATATTAAGAAAACACACAATTTCTATTCCAGTTGTGGTGTAGGGTATAAAAAGTCATATAAATTTACTATCAATAAAGACAACACTGTGGATGATGTTCAACAATGCCAACAGGATGGGGATAAGAACAAATACAAGGGATGACACTTACAAACTAAGAAGGAGACCTAGAATTGAGCAAAAAATAAATAAATAAAAAAATAGTTTAAAACAACAAAATAAGCAACACATAAGTAAATAGAGTAAGTAAGTGAGTAAGTTTAACTGGCAACTTGTATGCGTGGCATGTTTTAACGCTGCTCCTGCTGTTGGCTGGCTGGATGACTGCACTCTTAAGGATTCATGTTCAAATGAAACCTTTTGCCAAACTCTGAATTCTCAAAAAAAAAACAACATTAACACAAACACATACAAAAAAAAAAAACACAAGGATAACAACAACAACATGAAAAATATCATACAGTATAGACTACAGCCAGCAACAGCCAACTTTACTGTGTTCAACAAATGTTCCTAAATGACAAAAAGGCACCATGACATATTTATTACATTTTCAGTTTGCTGGGCTTTAGATGTATATATGTATGTATATTTTTTTGCATGTTTGTGTCTGTGTCTAAGAAATTGTCGAAATATAAGTGTGTTTGCATGTTTGACTCTGTAAACATACTGTTTGTATTCCAAGTAGTCGTAATAGTTGTAAGTAAAAGTCGTAGTTGTATTGAAAGTAAGTAGATGTGGCAGCAGAAACTTGGAGTCTAGGCAGGCAAAGGACATTGGCTTAAATATTTACTTAAATCCAATATCTTAAATACAATACATAATACACATATAGGGAAAATAAATCAATATGTATGTTTATCAGGCGCGGATCCAGAGAACCGTTTTGGGGGCTTTTTTCTTTTTACTTATTTTCTCTTTTACTTTTACTTTTTCTTCATTTTCATATTTTGTATCATAAATTTTTGGGGATATGTACCGTTTAAACTCCACCCCCTGGATCCGCGCCTGATGTGTGATATGTACACGTGTTTTGTATTTAAAATTTGCCAAGAAGATTGATACCAAGAAACGAAAACATTTAAATATATTTGCCTGTTGGAGGAAAACTTTTGAATATAAAATATTTAGCAAAATATGTATGTATTTTTTACATAATATACAAGTTTAAGTTTATTAATTTTATCATCAACATAATTAACATTAATATCGATCATATAATGCGAAGATTGACAAATTTTTAAATTATGTAGATAATTAAAAACGAATATAGTCCTACTTTTTTCGTTAAGGTAGAGATTTTCTTAATTTTCAAATCATCGTATGCAAAGTAATTCCATTCAGGTTATGCATTGGGATTTTCATTAAGAAATAATTTTGTATTTAAAGCCATTTTAGGGACCAGAAATACTCTAACAAAAACTTTAACTAAAAAGCACAAAATTAACGGTTTTTGGTAAATTAATACCCATCGTTTGATTGGTCTGCAGGTCATCCTATTGTTTATTCTTTTTTCTTTGGATATAATATCTGTAACCTGACCCCTTTTGTATATTCTTCAAGAACCTTTCTCTTAAGTACATTTGTTCTTTCATTGCCGATTATTGTCGGGTGGCCTGGTACACGTTTAATACAGAATTTTACGCTGAACGAGTATTTGGTTATGACTTTCTTAGAATCCAAGTTTTTCAGCTAATATCGCCATAATTGCCTTCTGGAAGTCTGAAAACATGTTAACCTCTTTTTGCATCATATTTATTACCTTACATTTTACACTTTACCTGATAGAAGGGTTTTCCGTCTGGAAGATATTGTGTGTTTACGAATACATTAATATAAGTAAGTTTTCAAATTTTCAATGTAGACTTAAAGGTCCGTTTTGCTTTTCAGCTTTAAACTCCTTGGGTTTTGTTCCGCTACGATCACGATCTCCTATCTGTGTATAACCCTGTATTATGTATATGTTTACCCCCATATTCATAAACAATTATTTATTTTAAAAACGATTTATAAATCAAATTTCGTATGGAAATTTTGTTTTATAAACCTTTTATAAAATAAAGTGCTGTTTATGAATAAGGGGGTTAATGTTGATGTGTCTTACAACCGGATTTGGTCAATCTATTTCGAGTTTATGATTTTCCTATAGTTCGCCCAAAATGCTTGGTTGGTTCTATCCTCTATGTGGTATTTACATTTTTAGTTTCCGAACAGGGATTATGCTTAGTTATTTAATCCTATCCAATATATTTTTTGAACCAGTTTAATATATGTACTCAAAGATGTGCATTAATTTAATGATTTCCTTTTAAAGTGTTATTGAGTTCATAAATATTATGTGTTAAATATTATCCTAATATTTTTGTATATGCTTGTTAGATTGCACTGTGGGTTAATAACACGCCTAGTCAAATTAACACCGTATACTTTACAATAACTTCTCCTATGAAAGATTTTACTTTGATATCTTTAATATACATAAATATGAGCATATACAAGCACCTAGTATGAATGATGTTAATAACCGCGTGAAATTTTAAAAAAATATAAAAAATTAAACTGAGTCAAACCAAAATCATTCCATAATTACAAATCCTTTAATATTGATTTTTTTGAAAATTTAATTTTGGGTTATTGACTTCGAACACGCATTTGTATTTAAATCGAACCCCATATTTATTTCAATCGTTCCCACTGTGTCTGGTATAAATAAATATGTTTAACATTCTCTTATTTTGTTTCCTTTAGTAGTTGGTATTACTGTTCTTCTTAGCCCTTATTTCCCGTCTTTCTTCTTACTTTGTCGTTGTTCATTCCTTCATCCCCTCAAGAAATAAAATTGTGAAATAATTATATTTATTTGTTATGGTTAATATTTGGTTAAGATTTCATTTTATTTATATGTGTATTTACACATTTTAAATAGACATATACATTCATATGTATATACATAAATATTCATATACATATGTATGTATGGTTCCACAGCAGTAAAGAGTATTTATACGCCTTGACATGACATTGTATATTTATTTGTATGTATATATGTATGTATATGTGTCAGTGTTGAAGTACATGTGTGTATTTGAAAATTTACATATGTTTGTCCTTTGGCAAATAATAAATATGCAAAATTTTTAAAAGTTAATACTTTGTAAAATATAAACATTTATGCAGAGTATCTGTAATAAAGTAAGTATAAATAAAATCTTTCAAATATTCTAGAATACTGGGCTCCTTTTGCCACAAAATAGCAATTCAGTCATGGTCAAACATATGACACCCTATAGCAGTTATGCTATATAGTTATGTCACTTATATCATATTTTTTCTAAGGAGTCAGATATTTCTATGCATTACAAACATCAGGACAAACCCCACTATGATCAGTAAAACTAAAAGCCGATTATGTCCAGTCATGTTAAAGTTTGAACACTTCGAAAAATAAAAGAACACCTGCATCTGCTACTCTAAAAACTGATTTTATAGAAAATTACTGCCGTAATGATGAAATATTGTTTTATACAAAAGGTACGATTTGCTATAAAGGATGTGGTATCTCTTGTAAATTAAATTTTAGGAAAATGTGACCGGACTAGTAATACTAATTAGAAACAAAAATGCAAATATCTGAAAAACGACTTTAGCTTATAACGATAAAATAGTTATTATACTTTTTAGCATTTTGTTTAATACTTAAAATCAGTTTCTACACCAAAATGCCCCTTAAAAATTTACAAATCGAAAATGAACTTTAATTAGGAAATTTTGACTAGTTTGTAGAAATATTTAGGAAACTTTTTTTGAGAAATTATACTAAAATTAGCATTCTCAATCACTGGTAGGGATTTAAGGACACTTTCAAGTTTAATTCAAGATAACATAAACCCCCCTCCCTTCTAAAAGTGCGCCCTTTTTCTCCAAAATATTCATAAGAATATTAAAGTTCATCGTACAAAATTTTAAGAATCTGGCTCTATTACCCAGTAAAATAATAAACACAGAAAATAACTATAAAGCCGATATTTTTTTGGTCATCGACAAAAAAGTAGTTATTTACCCAAAAAGAAAGTACTTACACTTTGCTTCAATATTACTTGCCATATGAGAGGTGCTATACCCCTACTGCTAGTCCGCCCCTTTTTTCCTTACATAAAATTATATTGTCACTATAGTCGTTCCGACAAAATTTGAGAACTCTGATATATTTTTTCAGATATACTATTTAATATTTTCTTCATATGGAAGGTACCACGCCCACTATAGGCATTCCTACCATTTTGTTCAAAAATATTCTTCTAGATGTCAAAGTTGCCCATACAAATTTGAGGACTTCAACTCTTGCAGTTCCTGAGATATACGACATCTAATACTAATTTTTAATGTGGGTGTGGTACTCCTCCCACTTGCAATTTCAAAATGAATAGAAGCCTAGTTCCTTCCAGATATTGCAGTGAAAATTTCAAAAAAAAAATAAACAAACATACATACATTGATTTGTCCATATATAGATTAATAACACTGCCGATTTTTGTAATTGACCCTAGCTCCCATACAAAATGTATTAAACATCCAAAATTTAAATTCTGCATAACTAAATATTATGTAAATAAAAGTATATTCTTTCCTTTAATTAAATGAAGATCGGCCCATGTGTCACGCTTACTCACATATAAAATCTCGTTTAGGAAATTAGTTTTTTATAAATAAATTGCTCAAAAACTTTGGAATTAAAGTAAAATTCAATATAAAAGTTTATTTATGAAAAATAAATAATTTTTAAAATATTTTCATGGGGTGGGGTAACATATCGGTCACGTCTGACAATACTTTCCTACTTGTTATTATCAACTTATTTGGAAGAGAAATTGCGAGTGTTTCTTTAACTCCCTTTTTGTTATCCAATGTCATAATCGTGTTAAAAATGGCTGAGTAATGCTAATAAAGAAGTAGTCAAAAGAGGTTTTATTAGCATTTTAACTCATTAATTTTCAATTTATGTTTTCCTGGGATGTATGATTATATTATTGCCCTTATTAATTTAATTTTGTCGTATTGAAAAAAGAGAGAATTGTCAAAAATGTACATGAAATTTTGTTAAATTTGCAAAAAAGTATTATATTAAACTAATAAATTGTATCATCCGTACACCTGAAAGGGGTTAACATTCAAGATTGCCTTATCAAGGAAATCCTTTATTACATTTCACATTATTCTTTAGGATTTATCTGGGGTTAAGTGTTTATCGTCATTGTTAGTTTCCACAACCACCCCTCATAATCTCTTGCAACAATTCTCTTTCTACGCATAATATATCTACTTACAAATATAAATATGTATGTTTGTATAACTATAGTATTTATTTATAAAGTGATTTTTTTTTTTTAATTTTTTTCAAATGACCTCATTCAATTGCAAATACACTTTGTGTCGTGTGATCAATCAGGAAACATTCGTGCGAATGATACAAAAATTTATATTGTATATAAATGATGTGATGTCGTTGGTTGGTCACTTTAATACACAAATATGACAAACGTTTATTATTTTATTCAGTCAGTCAGTCTTTTTCCTAGACTTGAATGTACGTACATACGAACACAGTATTTAATCATAACAACTATTTATTACATTCGTTCGTTCATTTATTTATCATGTTCTCATTTTATTTTTTCATTAAAAAATTATAAATGAAAAGTGATTTTGAATTAAAATAGAAACGATGCAACTGAACTGTACAGTAAGTCCAAAATAACTGAGAATGGGTGTGTATGCGACAATTTCAATGACATTTATGTCTGACATTACTGATGATTGCGTTGTTGTTGATGTCAAATTGTTTAATTTCTTTGTAGATGCCGCCTGTATGTATGTACAAAGTACATAAATATTTACTTAAATATATGAATGTATATTTTGCTTACAAATATTGTCTGCGTTTGCGATTGACCAGTTAAATGTTGTCTGTCTACACGTTTTTCCTTCCCTTCTTCGGTCCTGTTCTGTTCATACATTAATTATTTTTCTCATTTTTGTTAAAAAAGACTGCTGAACAGATGATACATTTCCATTATTAGTATTGTTGTAGAATATTTATTATGTTTATTTTATTTCTCGACTTTATAAATATCTGATAATAATCTGTGAAATCCAAAAGAATATTATTCTATTGTAAAGTAAATAAATGAATTGATTTTTTTCTTGTTATTGTTTCAATTTCTTTGAAAAAAAATAATTAATTTCATAAAAATCATAAACACAAATATTTATGTATGTGTGTATGTGTATTTATGATGGACGTTATTATGGTTCTGCGAATATTTGTCATGCACCCAATTACAAACCAAATTACCTGTTCAAAGCTTTGGAGAAAACTCAATGAACTTTGGCAGTCGTAATTCTATTATATAATGGCGTCCCATATATCGTTCCATATATACGGGAACTACGAATGTTGAAAGGAGAATATTATAACCAAAAAATGCACATAAATCGGGTATATATTTAACATTGGAGCGTAAACCTCATATAATAAAAAAATCTTATATACCCATCATCAAACCTGTATATCGTATATGGAATGTTCCACATATTAATTTTTAAAAGCATCGATATACAATTATGGAGCTATCTGCATAAAAGTGTGTAAATAGATTTTGATTCGCGAGGAACTTAATAGTTATGCTCGTTAAAACTGGTTTTGGAGGTCCACTTGCATGGACCGATATTGCCCATTTCCAATACCAAACAAACCATAGCCATAGAGAATAATGATACGAAATTTTTTTGGCTCCACGCTTGTAGTCCCTATCGTGATTTCAACAGACAGACGGACTGATATGGCTAGATCGTCATAGAATTTAATAAGGACCCAAAATATATGTATATATTCTTTAATGGGAATGGTAAAATCAATATACAACCCCGATTTCATTTTGGTTGCGCAAATCGAGCCCTTACTGTACTAGAATTTTTTAGCCAGTAATAAGGTGAACTTATATGGGAAGATATGGGTAAATTATAGTCCGATCCTCATAAAATTTGGTATAGAGATTGTGATTCATATGGAGCTTTTTTTGGTGTCGATTTTTATCACTGTTTTGATAATTAAAAGCCAGTAATGGGTATTAAAGTAATTTTTTGAAGAGGACTTGATATTGGGAATAGGATCATAAAATTATAAACTTATTTATGTTGAATTTTATAGTTTTATTCTAATTTTTAAAACAGTTACTACTGCTAATGCTCATAGGAGCACAGAATATATGTTTATACATTTGAGGGATCTATGACAAATAATTCGATGAGTTATAAACGGAATGATAAATAATATACCCCATCTTCAGGCACAAATCCACTGGGGAAAAAGGATAATTAACTCGATGCTACTCCATATTTTCCAAAACTTTTTTACTTACTCATTGTAAATATATACATAAATCTAAATATATAAGTAACTATAAAATGATGTTATGTCCAGATAGCCTATTATTATTTTTATAAAAATTCTATATATTTTTTACATTATACTAAAAACAGTTAAATCGATAATTGTAACACACACATATACAAAATGTATCACCTTAAATATGTCTACGTTAATGACATTGTAAATTCCAAACAACAAAATAATTCGTTAATAATGATGGTTTCCATCAGTAGTCTGAAAAGCAATAGGCACTATTTGATATATGTACAATACACATGTACACATTCTTGTAAGAAAGAAATGTCATGGTTTTGTATTTTTATGGGTTTTCATAATCTTTGGTCATAAAATTCTTTATGATTCTGGCAAAGAAATCAACCAACCAGAAAAAATATTACAAAAACACTAATAAAATCTTATAAACATCCTTTTGGTGTTAACATGCTCCTACTTAAATATGAACTGTGTTTTGTTTTTTCCCTCGTTCATTTCTTGAGTGACAATAAGCGTTAATCCAATTCATTTCAATCACAAATCACTGCTTAAGTAACTGAAGGATATGTTGTTGAAATACAAACAAACATTCACTCACATGCGCTCAAACATACATACATATAAACGTAAATAAACGAAATCAATCCTTAGCCTAAAAATACACAAGCACACAGTTATGTAAAGACTACTTACTGATTATTGTATCCTTAGAATGTCTCTAAAGAGTCCTTTAGGTAACTTTAACTCATCTTTAGCAATGTGAACAGGCTTACAATATTGGTCTCAAATACTATGTATGTAACAGTATATAGTACGTACATATGTACATATTAAAGATGAAAAGTTGTCAATAACTAACTGACATGTTTTTTTCAACAATGCATGAATACAATAATAATATTCAGCATTAAAAAGAAAACGTGTGTTCCTATTATATCATTCGGTAAAAATGTTATTTACGTGCTTTCAGTTTTTCATTATCGATATATAAAATTTAGTGTGAGTGTATGTGTGTGTGTAAATTTAACAAAAACATCTGCAAAACTGTGAACAACATCAAGTCAGTCGTCATATGCCTCGTAAACGGCCGAAAAATGTACTGTAGAAATAAAATCCAACTTGTTTTATAAATTTGTCACAGACATATCATCGTCAGCATAGACCTTTTCCTTCTACTCTTTCAGGGTTGCACAAGCTGTGTGTATGTGTAAATACGATTTCTTTCCTTTTTTTATTGAACAAAATGGTTATTGGTTCATTGTACTTAATTTTTTAAGGAATATATAAGGAAGAAGCAACAAAAAAACCCAATTACCAAAATCGTAGGGGGTCATAAAACTCCATAATCTATCAGATTATTTATTTTTTTATAAAAGAATGTATTCGAACACATACAGAACACATTCCCTCATTGGAGTGTAATAGTAATGATTGTGTGTTCTGTAATAAAATAAAACATCTAATGGAATACTTTTTCCCAAATCCATCATTTGCTAAATTCAAAGAAACATATAATTAAAAATTCACATAAAACAATTGGGGAAATTTTGCAAACAAAATAGTTTATGCTGCTCTAAGGACTAATCAAATAAAAATAATTGGCAAATGTTGTTTATAACTGATCTAATAATTGGTATAATAAAACAAAATTTAAACAAACTCATTAAAGAGAAGCAAGGAAATCAATATTCACAAACTAGGAAGTATTTTTATACCATTTCCAACTATTAATTAGAAATTTTGAAATTTTATTTCAGAAATATATGGTTTTATTTCAGAAAATTGTAGTTATTTTAAATTGTAGTTTCGGAAACATCTACTGTAATCCGGATAGCTTACAAGTAATTATAGAAATTAATAAATGTCAATCGTGTGAAAAACGTATTAAAATTCTATTTAGGTTCTTTAATTTAGAACCTAAGATGACGCTTTGTGTCAACTATCATAATCTAAAATTCCCCAATAACAGATTAATAAAACGTTATATACAAATTTAGACTCTAAAAAAATTACCTAAAAACTTTTTAAACTTATGTGTATGGTACTCATATTCCCATAAAAATTAACCAAAAATAGCGTATCGTTATAAAATTTTTGGAATTAAAAACAATACAATAATAGAAAACTTACGACATACTAACATACAACACCGATTGTGAATTAGATAATTATATCTTAAGTTATTTTTTAGACATCTACATTCGAAATTAAGTGAATTGTTTGTGAAGATTTATTTTTTGTAATATTCAATTTTATTACAATACACATTTTGCTTTACACAAAGAAAAGTCATTGAAGAACAGAAATAATAGCATTTGTAAATATTTGAATATTTACATCTATGTATATGGTCATACGGACTATGAATATTTGAATCCTTTAACAACGATGGTAAATATTGACATTATAATTGAGCAAAATGAACAGAGAACACAAACTACTGCGATCGAAAATTATGTAGAAATTTACATACAAATTCATTCGTTGAAACTGTGTTGATTAACATGTTCTTAAGTACATTAGGGTATCGCAAAAAAATATATATCATTTCTTGACATTTTTGTCTTAAACCTAACCGTACGTGAGGTGTAAGAATGAAAAAATTATAAATTGTAAGTTAATTTTTAGATTTTTATATTTGGTTTATTTACGTTTTGGGGACCACACTAATATGTACATATGTATTATATTAGACCGACTCACCCTGTATGAAAAGCAAAAACGTGTCTTTGTTATCCCTCTCAAAATTTACCTTGTTTTGCTTTATGATAATTCCCAAAATATTTTAAGTCTAGCGATGGCCGTATGCTGCACCAAATTAAAAAGGTATTTTGGAATTATTTTTTTTCAATTTTTTGTTTTGTTTTGAAACAAAATATCCAATATGAGGTATCTTTTGAAAGAGGCTTTAAAGCCGTCTGCTTATAATTGTCATCTTCCAAAATATTTAAAATTTTAAAGTTTTTCACTAATAAAAATTAAATGTATGTACAATTTTGCTTCAAAAAACCTTTTGAATGATAACTAAAAAGGGACTTTTTTGTAAGAGGTCCAGCTCACGAATGATAGACTAGAAATATTTTGGGAACCATTATAAAATATAACAAAAATTATTTGAAGTTGGGTAAAATATTGAATTTAATATGAAAAATCGTGTCCCCCATACGATATTTTCTTGAAAACTGTCCAGCTCACGAATGGACAAAACTAAACCAAAAATATTTTGGTTAACATCATATTACATTACAGCGAATATTTTGAGGGGAGTAACTCAAGCACCATTTTTTTGTGAGTCGGTCTAATGTATATACAACATAATTTACATTCAAGTAAATTAGTATTATGTATGTCTAAGTGTTCCGTTGATATTTCACTGACATCTGTCATCACTACTATGAATGAATACATACATATATACAGATACATCATTATCACCATCATCATTAGTATTATTCAAACTAATATCGTAATTATTACATGTGTAAATGGATACCTAGTGTTTATTGTCATTTTTGTTGTTAATTGTAAATTAGGGCTTTAACTGTTGTAAAAATTTTGAAAATATTGAAAAGGTTTTACTATGTAGAGCAAAAAAAATATTAAGTACACCGAAGAATTATATCACTTTTTGGCGAGCGTTAAAAAAGTTATCTCAGCAAAGTACCAAAAAGTCCTATTTGTTACTTCTTAAATGCGGGCTCTACATGCTTTATTTTATGTTTCTAGGTAAAATGGCATTAAAGACTTACCTTAACATTGACCTCTTCATGATTGTTAACTATTTTTGCATAAGCATACACAATAAATCTAAATTGTTAATAAAATGTTCAAAAGTTGTCCCCGATTGTTGTTCATATCTCCGTTTTTTATGCATTTGGTGAATTTAAATAAATGTCTTTTAAAATCATCAAAGTTTCGTGTTTACTGACTTCTAAAAATTGATTTTCACATACACACACAAAATACTTTGTTCTTCGAATTCCAAAATTTCAGATCGGCTATGGATATATTTTCATTTCAATACTTTGATTCGTACCAATTTGGTTGTTCTCTTAGGTGTCAATATTCCGATATGTATGTATATAGAAAACTTAAGATTGCATCATAATCGAAATAAATATATATTTTTTTTTTGTTTATTTTCCATTACAAATAAATTTTACACTTTACATGTTTCATAAAAAAACTAAATTTATTAATTTATGGTGGACTTAGGAATAGAAAAAATCTTAACGATTGTACTTTGAAACTGAATTATTTTAAAGTTTTTTTTCATGCATCAAACATAATTGGTTTTTATATCTTTTTGACCATAAAAACATAAAATGGAAAGACTCAAACATAAATAAATAAATGAAAATAATAAGTATTTTTTTTACTTCTTTCTCATTTTGCAATAAAAGTCAATTGCAATTTAATGACTTTGTTTGAGATGCTGTTGTTGTGGACAAAGTTTTTGTATCTTGACATTCGCACTTAAAGTTTAAAAACTTGCTTGAACATTAAAGTGTTGGATTGCATTGAATAGACATGAGACAAGTAAGAGAATGCATGAGTATTGAATGGTTTGTGCAGGTTGAGTCAGTCAAACATGATCTTCCCCAGTTTGTGGAGGCTTAAATGTTGGTTGCAACAGCAGCATGCAATAATATTTCAACATTACCAAATACTCATTAGTGCTTTACACATATTCACTTTCGAAGATATATGTAAAGAAATAAATCTGTAAACATGCAACAAACACTATAACATAAATATACTTAAGAAAAACTTGCAACACTACTCGGCAAGGAGTTTATTTTATTGCGTGTTTGCGCTACTTCATCTTCATACTAAATATATTTTATGTATTTCATGCCACATCTTGTACACTAAGCGGGGATTAAGTAAATTATTGGTTACACTTGTATTTGTACTAGTGTTTCATTATTACTTTCCTTCCCAGCATAAACATGGTAATGACTTGTTTTTACTTGAGTGCTTACCATCTGTATTACTTAGAAGGAGGCAAGTAATAACTTACAAATACTAATAAAAACTTACAACTTATTTGCAGGCGATGATAATAAAACCTTTCCCAACATCGTTTCTAGCATAAACATGGTAATCACTTATATTTACTAAAGGAAGAGTATGGTAATAATTTACAAATAGCATATGAGTAATTACTACTTACTAAACTCCTTATTTGCAGACCAGTGTGGTAAGTACTTGGTTTTAATGTCATCACAATGTTAAAAACAATTACTTAAAATATTATTATGTAAGTAAGTAAATTTTAGCATTTTAACCGCTTAAACCGCTTTTCAATACAAGTTTTCGCTGGGTTCTTTTTCATCATCATGCAATGCTTAGAAAACAGTAGTTAAACTGAAATTGAAATGATTAGATAAGGACATATATACATAATCCATTCATTCATCCATTTCAGCACTTTAATACTTTTTCTTTTCAATAACACGCCAATTTTGTTTGAATACTAGTTTCACAGTTAACATTTCATAATGCAGAACCGATGAAATTTCGACACCTTCAAAGTGAAGCCTGTCTTACGAAATGTATTGTAGTGTGTCAACTGATCGTTTCCGTCCATTACAAAACAAAGTGTTGCAAGTATTGTCAGTCTTCACGATATCACACACTGAAGAAGTCTTCAAATTGATTTAATTTCTTGATGCAGAGTCTGACTACTTTAGATTTAATACTTAATGTCATGGCAACGACCTCCATAAAATCCCACCCTGTATTATTGTGAAAATAAAAAAAGTTTCAGTTTCTTATTTAAGATTATTTTATTCTTTCTCATTTGAGTTTTTATTGGTTACGCATGTACAAATAGAAAATTAGTTTTAATTTTTCAGTTTAGTTTTTTTATGCCTATTTCTGGTGTCTTTTTTGTTGATTGTGTGTTCTTCATCAACGAACGTTCCATTTGTCGACTGGTGTTTTTGAATTTATTACCTTGTCTGAACATTTAGATGGTTTCTGTCATACAAACTTTAATGAATTGAGTTTTAATGGAATTTTCTAAAACAACGTTTAAGATTTATGCGATCCTTGAACTTTATTAAAGCGTATGTGTCATAATTGTGTAAATATATTTTGGTGGATATATTTATATATGTACATACATATGTATAGATTTTGTACAGTAGTCAAAATGTAATTATGAACTAAGTATTCGTTTTAGTCTTCGGCAGTAGTTTTAGCACTGCTATTGAACTGACACAGAACACGTCAGCTAGTTTAAATACTGTCAAAACTTTATTTCGGATCCAATCTAGAATCGATATCTAAGATGGGTAGTCATAATATCAGACGATGACACCTTGTAGTTTCAATTAAATAATCAAGATACGATCAATAGCCTTTAGACAAATATCATTCCTGATTCTGAAACTATGAAAAACCACTTTTTTAAAACTTTTTTGACTGACAGGTTAAACTACTGGTAACAGCTCCTACATACACAGCGTCTACTATCTTAAAAGTAGTTGAACAAATTATCGAACGATTATTGTTTTTCTTTCTCTTAGTAAATTTGTATCTTAAGACAACCTTGTCTTGTGTTCATAATCTGAACCAAATTTTTTCTAAAGAAAAAATACAAACAATTAAATATCCAATCATGTTTTAAATTCAGTGCCATTTAATAACTATAATTAGTATCAAATCTGTGTCACATTAACATTGCTGCAATTAAAGATCAATATAAAAGATAAACTATTCTAAAGTAAAATATGTAATTCTTACAATTGTCATATAATAATGAAAATGACACAATATTGATGACTAAATGACTTGGTAATAAGTGAATAGTCATCGTACATAAATACATATATAATTTTGTAATACTAGGGCTTGTTGCATTTACTCGTATTATTAAATATTATTTGAAAATTAATGTTTGCCTTTGTTAAGACATTGAGTAATCAATTCAATTTTCAATATTCAATGACTAATATCTGAGTATCTGTCTATAACTTGTTGCATTAATATACAACATGTAACGTATGTACGTAGAACAAACAAACCAATAGCCTTGTAAGAAAAACTTACAGAAATTATAATTTTTAATACAAAACACAACAAAAACATATACATACATAATGTTCTTAAAACAGCAGTAAGAAACACTAAACTTGAGTTATAATACTCTAGTACAAAAGTTAAAATCAACCGACATCTGTGAATGTCTGCGGTGGAGTTTGGTGTTACTTGGTTATGACAGAGTTGGTTTAAGTTGTTATTGGTAAGTTGCAACAACATGCAATAAAGAAACTGCAGCAACAACAAGAACTGAAAACACAAATAAACAAACAAACCAACAACGTATGGAATCAATTATAGTTGTTGTTCTTGTTATGGTTGCTTTTGTTGTTGTTGTTGCGGTTGAATTCTCTTGTTTTTGTTCTGTTTAATTTGAAACTGCCACATAAAAATGTTTCTTGAATCGTGACTACCTGTATTTTTGACGCATTTACGCAAAAACCTCTAACCTAAACAAAATATACATTCAACACTATACTTTAGTCGTACAATCATATATGTGCAGTAGTTATTAAGACTGATTTAATGAAATAAGTTAAGAATATGAATGCGCTAATTATAAACTTTTGCTTTGCACTACATTCGGGCTTAAATTTCCTTAAATTTATCTGGTAGCTTTTAAGCCTTTCTATAATATTATTCGAAATATAAAATGGGATTGCTTTCCAGCAGTTGCACATTTTGAGTAATTTTAGCCATATTCTTGTCGGCATAAACTAGGCTACCATCTTTCTACCATCAAGCCAGGCTAACTGGCTGGTTGTTTATGTAAAATTTGTGCTGTATATATATATTGGTAAAAAGCTGCCCTCCAATCTGATGGCCAAGCAATTGACATTTAACTCGGCGTTTGAAAGTTTAACCGTAATGGCCATGATTCCATCCTGGGGAGTACGAAATATATTCCCGAGAACATCGTGAGAAAGGTATATACAAGTTTGTCATTCCGTTTGTAATTTCTATAATATAGTTTTCCGACCCCATAAAGTATATATATTCTGGATCCTTATAGAAAGCGGAGTCGATTAAGCCATGCCCGTCTGTCTGTCCGTTTGTCTGTCTGTATGTTTGTTGAAATCAGTTTTTAGAGGACACCAGATATCGGCGAGATCCGAATCTTCAATAATTCTGTTAAACATGCTTTCGGGAAGATCGCTATTTAAAATCCGTAAAATTGCAAAAAACAAAAACAAAATACACAATCATACAGTAAATTTTGTTATTGTACTCTTGTTTATAAAAACAAGGCAGAGCGTGAGCAGCAGAGCAAGAGTAGAAGAGCGAGTGCAGCACTAGTGTGTTGTTATTGGCTAGAAACATGAAATTAAGTATGTGGAGCCTGGCTTAAGTTAGAAACCATAAAAAGGAACTTTTTGGTACTTTTTTGCTTTCAAAAGGTACTTTTGGAATTTTTTCTAATATTGAACCTACAAATATGAAATTAAGTATGTAGAGTCTGAATTAGGAGAGAATTTCAAAAAGTACTTTTGGAATATTCTATAATATTCAACCAAGGGACATGAAATTTAGAACGTAGATTCAGAATTAGATGAGAATAGAAGGTAACTTTTTGTTATTTTTTCGCTTTTCAAAAGGTACTTTTTGAGTTTTCTATAAAAATGAACTTAGAAACATGAAATTGAGTATGTAGAGTCTGGATTAGAAGAGAACACATTAAAGGGGATTTTTTTGTACTTTTTCGTTCTACAAAAGGTACTTTTTGAAATTTCTATTTTATTGAAACTAGAAACATTAAATTAATTATGTAGAGCCTGGATTAAGTGGGAACCCATAAAAGGGAGATTTTTGGTACTTTTTCGTTCTTCATAAGGTACTTTTTGAAATTTCTATAATAATGAACCTAGAAACGTGAAATTAAGTATGTAGAGTCTGGATTAAGTGAGAACACATAAAAGGGGACTTTTTATACCCTACACCACTATAGTGGGGAGGGTATTATACGTTTGTGCTGATGTTTGTAACATACAAAAATATTGGTCCAATACCCACCTTAAAGTATACCGATCGATTCAGAATCATTTTTTGAGTCGATTAAGACATGTCCGTCCGTCCTTCCGTCCGTCTGTCCGGCTGGCTGGCTGGCTGGCTGGCTGTCCATGTAAACCTTGTGCGCAAGGTACAGGCCGCAATTTTCAAGATAATTTGATGAAATTTGGACCAAGCATGTTTTTTGGCACAAGGACGAAGCCTATTGAAAATGGTTGAAATCGGTCCATTATTTCACCTAGCCCCCATACAACCGTACCTCCCGATTTGAACTTGTTATGCTATAATTACTGCAAATATTCTCTATTCAAATATTCTGCTATCTCTCTAAAAATTGGCACAAATAAGTTTTATATAAGTATAAATGATACTGCATATTTTCGTAAGGATCGGCCTATATTTGACCCTAGCCCCCATACAAACCCCCCTTCAAAAATGACTTAAACGTCTAAAATTGACTTGTAACCATTTGTATCGCAATGAAACTCAACAAAACTAACTGTTATTTAGAAATATATCCTTTTCCCAAATTTACCGAGGATCGGCCCATATTTGACCTATATAAAGCCTCATTTAGAAATTTTAGTTTTTTTTATCAATAAATGGCTTAAATATTTTGGAATTATGGTAATATTCAACATAAAAGTTTCTTTACAAAAAATAAAAATTTTATAAAAGTAAAAATTGTAAAAATATACTCATGGTGTAGGGTATCATATGGTCGGCCATGCCCGACTATACTTTCCTACTTGTTTTACCTTACTGTCTTGCAATTGGTTTTTTTTACGAATTTTTTAAATAAATTTTGTACTGACTGTTTTTTAACAGTCGGTACAGTCGGCTGTGCCGAATATAAAACTCTTACTTGTTTCTTGATAAAAAATTGGCTATCAAGATATCGAGTGAGCCATTCTTCTTATATGGTGCAATACTCAACATATTGGCAGCAGTTTATTAATTTCCTGTTCTAATAAAGCGTTGTTTAAGGCTTCAAAATTATTACATCGTCTTTCGAGCTGAAGGATCGGTAAAGTAGATAAGGTACTTCATTGCTTTGTTTAGGATATACAATAGAAATATCCGAACTTATACTGACTGTATCTACACGACATACGGACTAGTTCACAAATGTCGAAGTCCCTTATTGCCGGGTCATTCTGACATAACTGGGAATATCAATAAGAATGAAGTAGCAAAAACTGGTTCCCGCTTCACACTTGGGATACTAACACATTAGTGGGTTGTCAATCTTCGTGCTGCAAATTTATGAGTCTCTTTAGTCAAAATGACCTCCATCTCGTCATCACGGATAATATTGCCTTTATATTTTATTGAATGATATTTACAGATTCTGTCACAATGATGAGGAAGAAGAAACTGTAGAACATTTTATCTATATTTGCCTTGCTTGGAAAATATCAAGTCTCAGTTTCTGGGCAGTCAGTCCAATACTGCATGAACTTGCGGATACAAATACAAATATTACGGATAAATGGAATATATGATCGTACACTTATCGTACCCAATAGATGGGTTCGGGCAGGATATATTATAGTGTAAGGGGACCATCATGTGGACCCAAGTGAGTGGTTGACTGCCTCTAAAACCTAAGCTACAGAGAACAACATGTTTAAATTCATTTAAAGTTCTGTCTAAATACTAGAATGTATTTGTGTGATTTTCCATCCAAAATGTACTTGGGTTTGTTTGTCTTTCCAGCCAGCCAACTAAGAAGTATACAAACTGCCAAGCTGCATTTGTACTTTTGCTCTTTGCTGCTCAAAATGCACGCGTGCCAATATTAAGCTTTGCAAAGTGTATTTTTAAAACTTTATTTTTTTTGATTCTTCTACTTTTTGTGCTGCTTTTATTTAATGTGGAAACTGTGGAAATAAAAACAAAAAAATAACTATCCCACATATGAAAGAGTGGCAAAAAATAGATACATCCATACGAACAAATACTGGCAAAAAGTCGTCGTGTTTGTAGTCGTATAGTACTTGCTTGCACTCGATGTATGTATATGTACTACAATGACTGACTGTTGCAACTTAAAGTTTGTTAACTTTAAGATGTTTAATCTGTCTTATGTGAATATGTCCGTCGGCTGGTGTTTACCCTGCAGTCCAGCGTAGAATGTTTATTACAGGGATTACAATTATATAACATACAAAAGTTTAATTGACAAAGAGACTATCTATTAGTTTACTTAAGGGCCCTTCAGACGATCACACTTTACGTACGACAAGTTTAATGAAAAAGTAAAATAAAATTCCATCCGTATAACAAAATAGAGAATAAAAGTCGTATGATTTATATTTTTTTGTGTTTAAACGATTGGTATAAAACAAGAAAAAAGTAAGATGGAGACAGCTGTTTCACTATTTTATATGTGCTTACATAAAAATACATCCCTGATCTAATGAGACCTGCTTGTTTTTTTTTTTTTTTTGAATCATTTCAAAGAATGAAGAGAGCCATACGACTGTCAAATGTTCGATCCCATCCGAACTCTTCTACACAAAATTTTGATAGATCATATAAAGCCGGCTTTAGAGACTCTAAAGTAATAAGTGCTTAATTTATAGATTATTTCTACTATATAAAATAATTAGCCTATGAAATTCCTTGCAAACTAGAAGGTTAATATTTAGAAAAAGACATTATCTTAAACGGATACATTGAATGTTTGCTAAACTGTTGGGTATTTTCAGTTGTATAGAGTGTTACGCTTAGTTATCTTATGGATGTATAAACATACTTTTTATGGATGCACAAACACTACTTACATACATTTGCACTTATGTCTATAAATGCATGGAACCTCTAAGCGAGCTACAAGATAGATGGTTATGAATAAAAATAGATAGCAAGGAAGGATGGAGTGGCAAGCAGGCAAAATGAAATCTTGGTTAGTTCATGCAATTGCAGTGCATTAAATTGTCTTTTGTTTAGCATTAACTAAGATTTTATTGATTGCACTGGGTATCTAGTTATAAGTGTGTATGCATGCAGTTGACTCACTTCCCCACATTCACATGTAAGTATTTTTGTCCGTCCTTCTGTCCGTCCGTCTGTCTGTTTTTTTTTTTTTTGGCCGTTGTAACTAAGACTTCTTAGACGTCTGTCTCTATTTCTGTGCACAATGAGCCAAGTTTAAGGTGTACTTATTTATAGTAGATGCATTGGCATGCGAATGTGTCTAGAATAATAAATAAAATCAAATGATTTTCTTTTTGTATTTTGGGATTTTCGTCAGTATGCTGTCTGAGCGTGTGGTACATTAATTAAGGTTGGTTCATTGAAATTTTATTGAAATGCATTTAAGTTTTATTTGTTTGAGTAAACTAGAGTCAATAGTTAGTTATTACCTTAGGAAATGATTCATAAATTTACTACTTAAGTATACAACAATCTTTAGAAGTGACAAAATAAGATTAATTTACACACTTTTTCTTTCTTTTCTTTTAATATTATTTTAAAAATCAATAATAATCCCTGTCTGCCTGTGTATGTATTGAATTTAAACAGTCGACCGGTCATCACTTTCACCAGCTGTCATCATTGTAATACTAGCTAGAGTCATAAGACTGGGTGTTTTAAATTACTCTAAAGACTTTTATTAACGCTTGTCAATTATGTTTTTTCAAATAAAAACTAATTAAGTTAGAAATTCCTTTGTCAACAGATATACACATACTAACAATAGTTTAAACATGTCTAAATTGCTTTCATTTCCTTAACAGTCATTTCTAATAATATATATTTATCTTATTTATTCACTTTCACGCATTCGACAAAATTCCGTTGAGTTATTGTAACATCTTTTTCCTCTTTGTAGTTGTAAATATGTATGTAAGTATTTATGTATATATACATATTCCGTTAATGCTATTAATCCATCAATCATTCTGTTCATAAAATTTTGAAAAATTTTTTACAAGGACATACCGCTTTGCTTATGCATTCATATTGGTTTAACAACTTTCTTGGCCTTTTTGAATATATTTCATTTTTATTAAATAATTATGTACAACATTTTTCATGATGACGTCAATATCCTAGAGCCAAGAAATACAAGTGGGAGTCTGTTAAAGGTGGTTGCTATAATTCGATTTTCATTTATAGATTGTAGATGGATAGCTGTTGGATAGATGAATGGAAATGTGTAAAATACTAAAATAACTTTTGGAAATTTATTCTATGCAAGTTTAAGCAGGAAAAAGTTTTTTTGAGAGTTTCTTTATATTTACGTTAATTTTTTTCCCAAAGAGTTGTTGAAAATGGTTATTTAATCGCATAATATTACAATTATTAATGCTTTTATTTTTAGTACTGCTGTAATTAAACTTTTATGTTTTCTATATCTTGTTAGATTTTCATAAGATCATCTATAGTTATTATTACCATTTCAATGAGAAAAATTTTATCGTCCGAGAATGGGTTGAACAAGTCGATGATACAGATTGTTAGTAAACTTTTGAAAAATATAGTCACAATATCTGATCAATTTAATTTTATTTATATACATTCAAAATGTAATGATGCTTCCAGCAGTTATAAGGTCCGTATGATACCGTATGAACTTAAACTGAATTTATCGGTTTAAGTTCAAAATCTGGTGACACTATTTACAATATCGACCTCCAATCATTGAAATTGTAGTTGCTGTTGATTTAAATGTTTCAGAAGACCAATATACTGATATACTGCACAAGGAGGTGAAAGTGCTATGACGCGGAGGTTTTTTTTATTGTTTCTTGGGTGAATCCTTTGGTCGTTCGTTAAATTTGAAAATGATAAAAATAGTTCATCAACTCCTAGACTTTTTAAGAATGACCGGTTGATAAATCTAACCTTTAAGCTGAGATATTTGCATATACACTTTTAAACAAGTGCAGTTAAGACGATTTTGATACAAACAAGTCTTCTGGATGACATACAGATACTGTTATTAGAGGCTAACAACCTTAATAATTTCGCCTAATTACATTATGTTCAGCTGTTATTTCGAGCTAAATCAGAGATCGCAACTTACGAGTTGTTATATATGGGCTCCGTTTTATCCCCATTTTCAAAAATTACCTTCTTCATCAAACATTCAACCTTATATACTCTTTCGATTATAACAGCAATATCTGCCTTTGGAAATTTGATCATTCATAACATGAATGAATTGCTCAATCACGAATTAGAAACAAAATCTGGTTGGGATCGAGCTAATACAGTCTATTTTATAAACGCGTGACAGATAAAGTTATTCCATTCATACCAATGAGTAGTGTAAATATTAAGGAATCAGAAACACTTGATTTTCTGGTCGTGAGAACACATTTTTCAAGTATCGAAAGACTTTTCACAAAAGTATCGAAGAATCACAAAAGTATATCGAACTTTATTCATTCACTATAGCATCGTCGAAATAGGGGGTGTAGTTCCAACATAATGCACTGCATATACGGGGTCATCTCCTGAGTGCTGATTCAATAAAAAAATAAATATAAACCATTGCTTAGCATGGTGATTCCAAACATTCAAAAAAATAATAGTGCGAAAAACTGGCCAAAGCTAACAAATTCGTGACAAATGTTATTACAGGGTAAGATATTGCAAATGCGCATAAAGTAGTTCGTTTTTGAACTGATATAAATTGGTTAATTTGCGTCTCAAATTGCACATCAAAGGACTATTATACTATTATAAAACCTTTAAAATTTTAATAATGTTAAGGAAAAAATAATAATTATAAATTTCACAATAAAGCATTATAATGTCCTTAAATTAACAACAATGTAAAAAGTATAAAGTATGTATATGCAAATCGGTTGCATACATTTCATGGACATGCAACAGCAAAAACAACAAGATATACTATATATAATTCAAAGTAATCAAAATCAATTTTTATTGTTTTAATTACAATTCATTATTATGCATGTGGTTTATAAAAAGCCAAATATGTACAAAACTTTCGATTGAATAATTATCACAACAACAAGAACAAAACAAACTTTTGAAATAACTGCAATAATAACAACAATAATAATATTATTATAAATACATACATGATTATTCAATTTATAAATGAAACATTCACACACACTCACACGTGTATTACAATTATAAAACAATTTTTATAAATAAATAATATTGTTGTTTATCACTTCTATGAATACCCTACTTTGATAATAAACAGAATATTGTTAAAAATTATTAAAAATTTTTGTGAATATTCTGATGTAAAATTATTTTCCTTTTCCTTAGATATATAATAACTTTTCAAAAGTTGAGTTTAATTTGCTCAATTCGGATAAAGTGCAGAATATAATGTTTTTCAAGTGTATATTGAAATGTTCAACCGTATAATTTAAAGAGGACATTTCTTATAGTCGGATAACTAAGATGGAGAGCCCTTTGTGGCACCCAAAAACGAATCATACTGTGATCCAACAAACAAAAATCCTATAAAAATGGTAAATCCTACACATATTATACAGTTTTTAAGCTTCTGACACTTCTGAACTTAAAGTCCCGAACTATAAAAAGCGTCTCTCTAAAGCACTCTAATTTAGCGGAAAACCACATTTCGGATTCCATGTAGTTAATACATCTACTCCTCAGATCATATCAATAAAATTACGCAATTTCTATATGGAATTAAGGATTAAAGATATAATTACATGTAATTGTAATTGGCAAAACTTCAATTACAATTACATGTAATTGTAATTGTAATTGACATAACTTTGTTCTCTATAACGAGGTTTATTTTTCAAAATAACAAACAAATAATGTTGTCAGACAACGCAACGTTGTCAGAAATACAACAATTCGTTGTCGATAGCTAAATTTTGTACACATCCATTGTCTTAATGTTAACAAACGTAGTAAGCTCACTAATGACAATATAAAAATCTGCCAGTTTTTCTCCTTTGTGTCCTAGTCTCGTGTCAACCCTAACGAATGTCCAACTAATAGAACGTTACTATGCTTTTTGGATAAAGGGAGCAATGCTGAAACATTCTATGATGTAGATTCTTCAGAATGTATTATAAGTAGTATATAATGGAAGCCATTTTAAGATTCTCATTTAGGAATATCTCCCAATGGATGTACACGAAAACACGAGAATCAAAATTGAAAATTTTGATCTCGTGTTTCAACATTTAGAAGAACATGTCGTGAGGTCCAATGTAATTTAATGTGTTTCGAATTCGTTCTCTATAACTAGATTTATTTTTCAAAATAACACACAAATAATTGTAAATATTAGTGCTACTCGTAGTGCTGATGCTGCCGCTGTTTTGTTTTTGTGATCGATTTAATTAAACAGTTTTTTCTCTATTTGCGGGATGAAAACAAAACAACAACAAATTACAAAATGAAACCACTGAAACCACATACACGTTCCAAATAGCTTAACAATCAAATTGATATTACAAAATCACTGTGTAAGTGCTGGGCGAAGGTGGAAGGTGGGCTGGTGATGATGGGGTACTAAAAGAATGAATTCTTTTGAAAAGGCTTTTATAACAAAAAAAAAACAGGTATTTACATTGATCGTAAAAACATAGAATAAGAATTTAAAACACAGATTTCAAAAAAATCTACAGAATGATTGCAAAACTTAAAAATTCCTTTAAATTTCTGATTTTTAAAAACTCTTTGGCGGAGAATGCACGCGTACAGAAAATTTGACCAGTTTATTTGTTGAACAAAAAAACCAAATACTCTCGTACAAATACAATTTATTGGAAACAAAATCCTACAATTGTAAACACTCATATTAGAATTGTTTATTTTTCATGTTTTCTTCTTTTATAATACGATTCTATCTCTGTGTGTTTTTTGTATTTATCAATTATATTTTAGATGTAATTCACATGGTCTAGATTAAATAATGAAAAATATAATTTAAATATTGTTTTAATTTTTTATTACTGCGTTTTATATATATTTTCATAACAAATGCAGTCAGTTTAAAAGGGGGATAATTGAAAACAATTAAATTTTTAAATAAACAAATAAAACAAAACAAAAGAAATATTTTCTTTTAAAATTATCATTATTGAAAATTTAATAATTTTATTTATAGGCTGAAACCAAGAAGTAAGGCATTTATTTTTATCAGTTTGTTTATTTCGGGTACTCACAAGTAAATATAATAAATAAAGTAGTATTTAATTTATTAATAAATTTTAAAAGTTTAATGACGATTGAATTTTTAGTACACTGATTCAATTAAAAATATAAGAAATATTAGATCTAAATTGACTTGTGAATGCTATGCATCATTTTATGACGTAAAGTAATATTTTGATATCACGAATTGTTCTTAGTATTATGGAAGATGAATGAGGTAATGAGTTTAGAATTTTCAAATTCTACCCTAAAAATCTCCTTATTATAATTCGATATTTAAAACAAAATTCAATAAAAATTATCTGGATAACTGTATGCACTAATGGATTCAGGTTGTTGTTTAATCCCGATCTCAGTTATTCCAAAACTACTCTGGTTTCCGCCATAGGTTTTTTTCAATGTCGTCCTCATGAATGTCGCTGTGACATGTACTATATAACTAATAGACTGTTGCAGCTTTTGTTCAGTGCTTTCCACCAGACCACTAATCCGTTCAAAATAATCGGTTGAATAGACATTTAATGGTTCAATCCCCATCTTGTTTACCCAGGCTGTGGTGTTGTGTTTTCATTTTTGTTATCAAGTATAACATCTATGTATTTTGCTCTATTTGAAAGTGAGAATTTAATTTAATAATTAAAAGCAAAGTCAATACTTTATCACCTTACTAAATCAAGTGCTTTCGCGATTCTGATTCAGGTATTTTAGAAGAAACTAAGAGTTTACCAATATTACCGCTTCTGCTGACGACCTTGTGATCCAAACAAGCTCAACGTTGGTCTTTTTCATCCACTGGATAGACTTGAACAACGGCCTACCATCGCCCCTAAATAATTCAATGAAGGACTCAGGTGGCACTTTGCTGAAGTACTCAAGCTATCTAATCTCTGACCATTGCTGTCTCGTTGCTTAACTTCCAAAATGTAAAACATCACTTTTGTTTACAACCACTCAGCTTGGATGGGCTCTGTTGAGTCGGCAACAGCACCTATAGACGTATTTGGTAGTCCGAAATACCCAACAAGTGGATCAGGATCCCACTTTTATGAATCGATAATGTGGCAAAGGAAGTAGGAATTCCAAAGTCAATAATTTCAATAATTGCCACGACAAATATCCTGTTGAGATTGCAACAGCACCGAGGAACTTCCACGAAGCGAAAAAGGCATACTAAATCAGTACTTATCGCCAATATATGAATACTCTCTCAATCGCTAACACAATCCATCGCATCAGTTCCATTCTCAGGATCATAAAGAACCGGAGTATTCCGGGGTCCCATAACGCGATCGGCGTCCCAAAATTGATCAGGCTCAGGTATGGTATATGCCTGTTCGAAGAAAGAATTATCCATCCAATTAGGTATAGGATATATCAGTCCTTAAACCAACATTCTCTCCCCGCGAATTTGGATTTAAACCACAAACCTTAACCAACTGACCAGCCAGGACATAGTCCTGCGGGCAACTGACCACCCGTAGTACCATATTATGCGGTGCTCTGGATTGACCTCTTTCAATCTATGTAATGAGTAAGCCAGTATTAGACTGAACCAATTTACAGTCCCGGTCAGAATGAGGTATTAGAAACACCTTTTTTCCCCGGTATTGCATAAAGGACAACAAAACTAAATAAATTTGTCGTGATTAAACTGGAGTTCAAGACCACTATCAACTACTCCTGTTGACCACTATCGTCTTAGCTGAGCTAGTCAAAGTTGAAAGAAGACTCAAACACTTTTAATCATATAGTTCGGGAATGATAGTAGTTAAATATATTGAAGAAATCCTTTACAGGACTTGTATTTTTCATTTAAAGTAGCTAAAACGGAACCTGATTATGTTATCTGTAGGACGCTTCTGCTTAGCTCAGACTATGTTAGTATGGGCAACATCTTGATCTGGTAGCAGTGGCTGTGTGATTTGTGGGATCGTTCGTCCAAAAAGAATCTAAAAGCGCTTGAGTAATACTAAGTCATCACGGAGTTTTTACTGGTTAATGTAAAGACCGTTTTCTGAGATATTTTCATTTATTGATAAAATTTTATTTACACAATCCTACTACTTAAAGAAATCATATACATTTTTTATAATTTAATCTTTAGATATGTATGTGTAACTGATGACTTAAAATATATATGTATGTATATAAGAGTGAGATATGACGCTTTTCAACTACATCCATATGTATGTAATTTAAAAATATAAATTCAACATAATGATTTAGAGAAAATTAAAACATTTTGTAATCTAGTTGTTATGAATGCTTTGGAAAATTAAACATTTTATGGCGGCTCGTGTTAAAAGTTTTCGGTGCAAATAAAGCTGTTAAATGTCGCTCATGTGTAACACAACGCACACACTGTATACACACAACAAAAGGCGGTAAAATGAATAACAACTGAAACTCTACCAGTAACCATAATACAACAAAGAACATATACATAAATCCCTTTAACAGTGAAACTTCTTCACTTAAAGCGATCGTGTTTTAAATACAATAAAAACAAAATAATTTTAGTTTTTTAACTCTGATCTGCCACTCTGGTCATGCTGACTCGAAAAAATCCATAACAACCGATAAACATTAAAATATAAAAATATTTTTTGTAGACAACATTAAATGTTGACTAATAGTTGGACGGTTTTCTGGGTTTGTTTGTGCGTCATAGAGTGGGAATAAAAATGGAACAATGAAAAAGCGAAACACATTCGTTCGAACTTTAATTTGATGTGTGTAAAAAATGATTATTGTACAGGTGGACAAGAAAGAAATCGGACAATTTTTGCTGATCATTTTCTGTAAAGTCGGGTTTGTTTTAAAGAATTCTGTAAATATCGAATACAAAGATAAAAAATTTTGGAAGTGAAATTTTGTCGTTGTTTTTATGTTGTGTGAACTAAAACATGTCAACCTATAGACATTTAAATGTTTGTATTCATAGTCGTATGGTGTAAGTTTTTCTGTTGTACGCAGACGCACATTTCGTATTGAAAATTTATTACTCTCCACAGGTTTAAAGCTGAAAAACAACACACATAGTACAACAGTTGGAACAACAACTTTTAAAGTTTATATTGAATTGTGTTGTGTGTTGATTCCTCGACGACTACTTCCACAAACTGTCTACAAGACTGACGTTAGTTTGCTTAAATTTTCAATTCACAGATACACAGACACACATACTAGCTCACAAGTTTTATATCTGAATAAATAAATTATAGTAGAGCTTGTGTGGTTTACACTTGATGATTACAATAATAATGATGATCATGATCGTAATGATCATGTTTTTTTAGTGTAGTATGAAGACCGGATGGTTGGTTAAATATTGTTTATTTGTCGGTTGCTGGCTTGACTGAATGACTGAGTGGCTGACTGACTGAGTGACTCTAACTAAATGCTTGTTAAAGTTTTTGTTTTCGTTTGCTAAGTTGAGTTGATTTTATTGGTGGCTCAGTGGTTGATTCTATACTGATTGCAACATTTGGCGGCAAGTTTAACATTAAAGGTTGTCTGCATTTAGAAATTCAGTTGAAGAATATAAAATGAAATCCATATAGCACAAGACAATAACTGCAACGGACGAATATAAAGAATTAAGATATAAAAAATAAAATACTAACTGATAGTTTTCTTTAGAATTGGCTGTTTTATGTTTAACATTTTGTTATGAAAATATGAAAGAATTTTAAATTAGATTTCAAATATTAAACTGAGAATGATTTGTTTAGTTTGTTTTATTTTATATATAATTAAAATATATTATTAGGAATTTGAAAATTCTGATTACTTAAACGCTCAGGCAGATTTTTATGGCATCGAGAAGGATCATATTTAAACGAACTTTTTTTTTTAAATATAAAAAATTACCTAACAAAGTTCTAAGACTTGTCGTAAGAAATTCCTATTATGTTCTGATTGCCTAAGTTTTTACTTTGGACGCTTAGGTCCTTACTGCACCAGTATAAATTAATAATTTGTCACAAACATTTGCGCAATATAAACGACCTATTTTCAATAACCTTAGTCCTGTATTAATGAGTTACAGTAATATGTAGATTTCTTACAAAATCTTTAAAAATAATAGTGGGAAAACTCTCGTATATTCAAAATTATAATATCCAAAGGTCGAATATATTAAATACTCAATAGAGTAAAAATACTTCATTGTCCCAAATTTGATTGCAGAGATTTCATCGGTTATTTTTGTTTGGATTACATGCGATTTTTACTTTATTGTCCTCAATAAGCTGATGTGTTGAGGATTCGAAAGCAAAAGTAAACATTTCTTGTCCTAGACCAATTCTAACTAGTGCTTTACACAAAAAGTGTTACATCAAAATACTGCAGGGAGTTCAGCGTACAGTATATTTGTGTATAAACAGCCCCATCAGTACAACATTAACAAAGGCGCTAAAAACGCTGCTAGGTATTCCGTTGAATCATATGTATGTATATAAGATATGAAGCGGCAGTTAAGTAAAGCCGAATGTTTGCACAATGAATACATTGGAAGGATATACACAATCATCGGGCGTGCTCCATCGAACGACAGACACTGATTCCTAACAGAAATAGTCTTCATCATGCGGTCATGCAAATACTTTTGGAAATACATAAACTTCGGGTGGATCTAAGTAGGTTGGGGTGGTAATGTGATCATATCTTATATTGGAGTCCCAGAAACAAAAATTTCCAGTCAGAAGCTCGAGCATTTACAAAATGGTTTAAAGTTAATATGACGTTTACAGGGTTTAACATATTTACCGACATATAGAAGGATATTAGATCGATGTTAGAAGATAAAGTTAAATCTAAAACTGTATTGGATTGAAAAAAAGCCCTGACCGAATACTATCTCTCTCCACTCGGGAGTAGTCGGCAACGAAGATCAAATAGGAATTCAGATAGTTGACTCAAGGAGGGAAGAATAAAAGAATATGGTTGAGGGAATCCAATAAATCAAGAGGCCTTAAAATAATAAAACATTAAAGATTCTTTAGATTGACCCTAACGAGAGAAGCCTCCTAAAAGTGAGAAAGTCTGCGATATGATTGTACGTATTGGAGTTAAAACACGCGATTACGGGCATAGCTATACAAAACTAGAAGTAAGGATTAAGTCGAGTACATTCTGGAAAACTTTCTTTGCCTGGCAGGCTTAGGCCGAAATTACATTTAAATTATCTTGGAAGTGATGTTATTCTGTATATTTCATCCCTACGAACACTGATTACAAAATTCTTAGAATTTACGTCCTGAAAACTGGTTTTCTGAACATTGAAATATAATACATTTAGTTTTTATAAAAACTATCACAGCGCACAACCGTCATGATGGCGGCTTAGGTGTATATCTTCTTATTTGATGCACTTACATACATTCATCCTCCACCAACATTACCTAAAAATTTCATATACGACCTGACGTAATTATCGGAGATGAATTTCAGAAAAAATTATACTTTGGTTTTTGCGACTGAGTAATATTTCTAAAGACTAAATTTCGCATTTCAAGGTATCGCAAATCATCAAAAATAGTTTGTTTCTAAAATTAATCCAAGATACATATTTCTTAAACGAAGGATTCAGTATGATGTATTATCAACTTAAATAGATTTCTTAAAAACAAGTGTTGTATTGGTTACGTTAAATATACATAGTAACTTATATGTATACGATGACTTTAATAAACCGTTACAATTAATTATGTTTTGAAGTTTCTGAGAAATTTTCTCACATTAACACTACAGCAGTTACAGCGCAGTGTGGCAGGCAACACTACATACCACCAACCGACAGTCTGTGTGAGAATATGGTTACGTACTACTGTTGCTGCTCGTATATTAATACATAATGGCCTAAATTTGTTGCTGTATATTAAAACATTTTCATAAAACAACCAAAAACTACCGTCCAAACAAAAGAAACAACAAAAAATGGAGATCAGTTTCCTTAGCAACAGTAAACAAAAAAATAAGTAAATAAAAAAAATTAACTCCAGTTAATAAATGAACGAATGTACAATGAAAAAGAAATAAGTGAAATAAATAAATAACGAAGAAAAAAAAACTACATGGAAAAAAGAAGCAACTACCAAAACAAAAATCTATAAATAACATGTTTAGCGCCTACTTCCAAAATCCCCAACAAATCGTCTGACTGTCAAATCAACTAAGCGACCGTCAAGCATAATACCAACCAAAACAGAATGAAAAGAAGTCGAAAACCAAAAGTAATAGATGAAAAAACTCGACGACCTTAATTAACGGGTTTTCAAATATTTGTGTTAAAGCAGAAGAATAATCAACGAAAGTACAATAAAACGAACAAAAAAATAAAATAAACAATAAAATTGGCAAAAACAAAAAATATAAATAAAGACTACACATTCATTTAAACACAACAAATACAACAAAATAATCCGTTTAAAATTATATAAAAAGACAAATGTTAAACATTCACCTGATTCCATACGCACTGTGTTAAAATTTAAACACAGTTTAAAAATTTAATTTCAATTGTGTACCGTGTTTCTCATGTGGCGATTGCACGACATGATAACAAACTAAAATATTAACATTTTACAGTTTTCTTAATTTTCTAAACAAGAAAATTAAAGCAATTTTAAATCTATATACATTTATATATATATATATAAATATATATATATATATATTATAATATATATATATATATATATATATATAATATATATATATATATATATATATATATATATATATATATATATATATATATATATATATAATATATATATATATATAATATATATACTATATATTATATATATATATATATATATATATATATATATATATATAATATATATATATCAGGTTTGCTTTTTCGCGAACCCTTAATGAACACACATTCATCTGGCTGTTCTATTGAATCCTCCTAGAGAAGTAATTGCCACTTTCAAGAATTTTGAACAATCGTAGGGTATTTTTGCAATACCGGGAAAATTATGTGCTGGAGATTAGATTATCAACTGTGTTTTCGGTTTACCTTGGAATGATTTGACATGCGTTTGAACAAGAGGGTGGCCAATTACCCACACAATTTTGTCCTGGTCTGGTCTATTCTTTCGGGCAGTGGCTGTGGATAAAACCTAAATTCGAAGGAAGTGAATGTCGGTATAAGGCATTAATGTCTGTATTAAAACAAGAACTCCATATATTTTGATACAACGGATGGACAATTGCCAGCAGATCTTTGTACCGGCTGGTCAGTTGGTTGTGGTTCTGTCGGATAGTGTAGTTTAAACCCAAATTTGCAGAGAGGGAATCTCAACAGATGTCTCTGGGTGATCTGAATATGGCTTTTTCTTTAGTAAAGTTCTTTGTTTGGAATAAAGCCATCAAGACAGGTGTTCTCGTGAAGCACTTCGACATTCGGAAGATGAATATTACGGATTGACGACCTTTCTTTCACAGGAAATTTTTCTTATTTGTATTGATTTATGGACTATAAAAGAGTCCATCTATTTTGGTACAAGTCTCTTTTATAAATATGTGACACCAACACACTATCTCGAGGAACACATTCTAATTAGGGTGTGAAACTTTTAGGATAATCATAATGAGCAAAATAGATCTTCAATAAAATAAAAATTAAAGTAATCTTTAAATACTTGCAATAAATCTTAACAATTATTTTCTTTAATTATAACTTACTTTACAGTCACAACAAAAAATCAAAACTATACAATACACCCACTACCAAAAATGAGATAACAATTCGAACCAAAAATATACAACAAATATGACGTGAATTTAAAATTGATGGAAAGATATATATTTTTTTGGTTCATTGTTGTTTCCTTAAACAATGATCAATCAAAACAAAAACCGTTGAAAAGAATTAAGCAATATCTTTAACATTTTTTTTCTAAATTATATCTTTCTATCGCTACAAGTATAAACTCAGGTATTAAAAAAAATTAAGTAGAGGTTAGGGAGAAACCAAGGAAAAAAAATTTAAACAAAAATAAACTAAAACGATAAACTCCAATGTTTGAGTACATCAGTTAAGTAGTAGTTTGACTACAATCATTTCTATGATGTTGCACAGTATTTTTGAATTTATTTTCTTAACTATTTCCTACTGCCAACAAAACACAGCAACAATTATCTTGACTTTTCATACTTTTAATACACTCAAAAAATAATTTAAGAAATAATTTCTTAATTTGAATCCAACAATACGAAATTAATACTTGAACTCGTATCTGCTAGAAGCTTCAAAATAACTTTAAATAACCACGATCTTGCAATTAAATAATTTGCAAATTTAATTTTGAATATTAAGAACACTGTTGAAAAACTTTGAGTGTATTTTTGACTGCATTAATGTTGCATTTTCAAAAAAAATCAACAACATAAAAACAAATAACGTTGCATAATTTTTACAACTTTTTTGTTTTGTATTTTTTGTTTGCTTATTATTGAATGTTGCTTAAAATACACTTTTACTTCTTGAAACGTGCTGAAAGTATTTATTATTTTATTATTCAATATTTTTTAAACAACAGCACCAACACAAACCAACAACAAGCATCATCATAATCATCATCCCTGTTGCCTCAATAAAACGAAAAATCCAATTAGTTGCAAAAATCATTATACTCTTTTAAGTGGCATAAACAAACTGGAAGCCTGTAAATCTGCTTATTTGTTCCCAAAATTATAAACAATTTGAAATAATTTATTACATTTTCAATACTCAACAAGTATTTGTATACAATCGGTGTTGATTCAATAAATACTAGAACGACACAAATTAAAAAAAAAATTAAACAAATAAACATCAATTCTATGCCCCAACCGAGAAATGAATGAATCTTCTTGCCCCTTCGTTTCCCTTTCTAAAAACTTCTTTGCTGAAACTGTGAAACGAGTTTGAAAATAACAACTCATCGGATTTGTTCCGATTTGCAGGTTGTTTATGTTTATGTTGATAATGATAGTTGTTGGTGGATTTTATGCCGTTTGGCGTTTTAAACTTGGCTTCTGATTTCTATTCTTCGTGGTTTCTTTTCCTTGTTTCTCTTTCTATCTCTTCTCTTTTGTAACACTTTTTTCGTTAATTTTTTTTTCTTTTTTGCAACCCACTTATTTCAGCGGCAACAACATTTTTGGCACTTTTACTTTTATTTCCATTAAATTGTTTTTGTTCGCCGAACAAGGTTACTCAAAACTAATTTGAATAAACACAAAAACAAGTTAAACAAAATTAAATATATTTGTTTTTTTTTTCTTACATTAACACATGAATCATTCATGATCGAATGAACTATTATATATTTACTATGACATGAAATCGTAAGTATGTAAATATTTTACTTAAATTCTTTTTAATTTAAATACAAATTATAAACAACTAAATGATCAATAGCGATAACTGTCTAAATCGATTTTAGAATGAGTTGAACTTATGTACGAAACTCAATATTAGATGATTCGTCCAAAATTGTATAGAAATATTGTGGAACTACATATACAAAATTATATATATTGTAAATCCTTATTAGTCCATCTAGTAATTTTTTTGTACGTCAGTTGGTTAAAATTCTCAAATTTTATTTTATATTGATAAGATACAAAAAGTTGAATTGCTATAGGTGAACACTTACCATGTTGGCTTTATTTTGCAGTGGTCTTCTTCCACTTCAGTACACTTTTTCTTTGTTTTATGGTTCTGCCGGTCTATGTACAATCACTTAGCTTAATTACTCAAGCTATACAACCTCTAATCATTGCTTCGAAATGCAATAATATCACGTCCGTTTACAATCACGCAGATGGGATGACCGCTATTTAGTTGGCAACGTAATCTAAAGACGTATTCGGTGGACCGAAATACCAATAAATCAAATAAGTCGAGAAATTACTATTACTCACAGAGAACACTCCGTGATAAAACTGATATAAACAAAGTAAGCCCAGAATAAACCTTAACAAGAAAGGGAAATTCAATGGTATCACTTGCATACCTTTCATCCTCATCCAAACACACCTCTCATTCATTCGACACACTCATAGAGAACAATCGATACGCTCACTCTAGATATACGGGAGGCTAAAACTTAAAACCAACTCATTTCCAAAGCCCGGAATCAGAAGGCCTTTCATCAAGGTTACATGTCCCGGGGTAATTAATAGGGACAATATAGCATCACGATTTCACCAGTCTTCGTACAAATGGCCCCCGGAAATACAGTTAACAATCGTGATCAAATTTCTAAAGAGGACAAAGTATTCTTAAGAAAGAAACTTCATTTCACTTAAAATAACATAGAGCAGAACTAACACTAGCCCCATATAAAGTCAATTTAAGAAAATTTCTAACACTTTGATAACTTAAAGATTAAAAATGCCTGCATACCTATGAAATTATAATCTAATTATATTGAGCCTAAAAGCAGCGAAGATATGTCCGCGTTGAATATGAGATACTTACTGAAATTTTCAAGATTTAGCTCTAAATTCCTTCCCCAAGGTACATACATGAGCTGCAGGCATTAAAAAATCTGGTGAAGGCGCAGACACACACACTTACTTACAGAAATTTCCAAAAAAATGTTTGAACCGACAGTGTATAAAGAAATCGTGTTGTACCTAATATTTTTTAATTAATGTTAGGGAGGATCATCATATCGGTTTATAATTACCCTTACAAAGCATTTCTATAATTTTTCTAAAACCAATCTGTGTATACATATATCTATTTAACCTACCATTCAGCTATTTTAACATGTGTTTATCTTACGAAGAAGTTAATCGTCAGTTTTTCAAGTGCCCACTTTCTCGCTTACAATGGGGACACCAAAGAGACCATTGACTTCATCCTCGTTTACAAAAAGTACATCCGTGACGGAAGACTTAATATAGCCAACCAGGTGTTAAGACGTAAATGGAAATTACTGTCTATTTTGGATGCATTGACTCCTTGTCAAACTGCTGGAATAAAATTGCCAATGACAAATT
The DNA here is from genome assembly GCF_022045245.1 of Lucilia cuprina. Lineage (NCBI taxonomy): Eukaryota > Metazoa > Arthropoda > Insecta > Diptera > Calliphoridae > Lucilia > Lucilia cuprina. The sequence continues at coordinate 22,208,655 of NC_060951.1, forward strand.
TAACACACTTACTTGTACCAAATAACCTTTACTGTCAAACTTCCAGTGATATTTACTCTATGAAAACCTGTTATAGATTGGAAGAATAAGAATTTACTGATTTATGCAAGAATCTCTTAAAATATTGGTCCATTAAATGCGAATTGCATTGTTGTAATGTTTTATTTCGCTGGAATATTCAACTGCCCAAATTGAAGAATCTTAGAGGTTGTTATGGTATTGAATTTAAACATATATACCAGAAATGAAATTTTTTGGACTTAAGAAATCATATATCTTAATTTTTCGCTCTTTCATAATTATGTCAAGGTAATGTCGTAAACGTCACATTGACGGAGTATAGTTTATAAACATTCCACGTCTAAAATTTTTATCAAACAAATTACTAACTCAGTTCGAGTTTATTGTGGTCTCATAGATTTTCTCTTTTATTTTTTTTTTTCATTAATTAAAAGTGGTATTACGCTAAATAAGAGTAAATAATTGTTGTTTTGAGTTTTTGACATAATTGTTTTTTCGTCATTTTGTAACAAGTTTCTCTTTTTCTTTCTATTTATATAGAAAACTAAATACAAATAAAACAAAAGAAAGAAGAAAACTTATTTAGTTTCTAAATTTGTTTTCATTTACCCAGTTACGTCTAGTTAAATGTAAAATTTTTTTTATTATTATATTTTATTTAGTATATTTTTCATTTCGTTTTCAAAAGTCCGCCCCGTTCAACCAAAACGATTGCAATTCATTTCAACTACTTACCACTCTGCGCTCTCTGTTTACAGAGTACCCAGCAGATAGGGGATACTAGTAATTTTGGATTTAAATCAATATAGAATTGAGTCAGCAATAGATTACATCAGTTATAAATCCAGTTACTTGTAACTTACGTAAACACATTAATGTGATTAACCTACTCTTCACACTACATAGAGACACAAAAGGGACGATTGATATAAACAAGATATTGCTTTCAGCTTATTCTAACAGTATGACTGTAAAAGGGTCACATTGACTCGCTATAAAACTGGAGGGTACTCTATCAGCCAGTTTACCAATGTTTAGCAGTGGAATTTGTACTCGTGGTAGTTAGAGGTTGAAAATTTTCTCTAACTAAACGGCTAAAAGAAGCTCAACAGAAAACAGAAACAGAGTAACCCAAATATTTGTTTCTGCTGCGACTTCTGCTTGCCACTCAACTCAACTCCATTCTATTGTCTAATATTTTTCTGTTGCCTTTAAATTATTTTTATTTCTTTTTTTTATTTTATACTAATTGTCTATGGACGACCTTTATGTAAAAAATCCAACTATTGCAACACTTTTTATGTCAGTTGGTGTTTTTTTAAATATTTTTTTACTTTAAGCAGTTTTTTATACACAATATTATGTTTGTTTTGTTGTAAATTTATTGTAACTAAATTATAGTGGTTTTTTTGTAATTATTGTATTTTGTAAATTTTTAAAAATTTAACGGTTTAATGCATACTTAAGTGTATTGTATTTAAAATGTATGACCATGATTCAGTCTTATATGAATAATCGATTTTATTAACAAAATTACACAGTGAATAACAAATAAATCTCATGAAAGTATTTTACAGATAATCTTTTAGTATATCCAAAAGATTTGAACACCTTTGTAACTGTAAGTACACTATTCGTTTGTCAGACGTAATTGTAAATAAAAACAATTGGCGTAGGTGTATTGGGATGGATGCTTTCGTTTAACCTTTTTAAAATAGCAATTATCAATAGAGGAAAACCTAGATATTGTCTACTACTTCAATTCAATGAGGACAGTTACAAAACTACATTAGGGTGGCTCCTAAAACTAACATGTTTGATTCTGACAAGCAGGATATAGAAAATTTATTAAATCCCTTAGAGAGTTAATTTTGAGATAGTTCCGGTCATGATTGAATAGATTGAAGGTGTTGTAATAAGTATTCTATTTTCTACCAAACATGGGGCCTGTTGATTTCATTTATTGACATTATTGAAATGGGTTTGTTCACACAAATAAAAGTGAAAGTATCGCACTATTTATGGGCTAAGGTCTTCGAATCAATTCACTCGTAGTTTAATAAAAACAAGTAAGAGTTCTATAATCGGCTGTGCCGAAACTTATATACCCTTCACCATGTTGTGTTAAAAGAAGTCGATATCAAAAACTCTTCTTTCAAATCACTTACTTCGGGCTGAACATACTTAATTTCATGTTTCTAAGTTCATTATTATAAAAAACTCAAAAAGTACCTTTTGAAAAACAAAAAAGAAGCAAAAAGTTCCATTTTATGTGTTATCACCTAATTCTGAATCTACATACTTAATTTTATGTTCAATATTATAGAAAATTCAAAAAGTACCTTTTGAAAAAAAGTTCCCTTTTATTGGTTCTCGCCTAATTCCGACTCCATATACTTAATTTCATATTTCTAAGTTCATTATTATAGAAAATTCAAAAAAGTACCTTTTGAAAAACGAAAAAGCACATAAAAGTACCTTTTAAAAAACGAAAAAGTACCAAAAAGTTTCCTTTAATGGCTTCTTACTTAACACAGACTCCACATAATTAATTTCATGTTTCTAGCCAATAACAATAACTAGAGCTGCACTCGCTTTGCTACTCTTGCTCTGCTGCTCTCGCTCTGCATTGTTTTTATAAACAGAGTACAATAACAAAATTTGCGTATGATAATGTGTTTTTGTTTTTTGCAATTTCTGTTTGAGCATGAATAAAAAATCTCAGTTTTTGATGAAATTTTCAGAGGTTGTCTCGGATTTTTGCTCATATCTTCGATATTTATGGACCGATCTTCACGAAAGCATGTCTAACGGAATTATTGAAGATTCGGAAAATTTGATGAAATTTTCAGAGGTTGTCTCGGATTTTTGCTCATATCTTCGATATTTATGGACCGATCTTCACGAAAGCATGTCTAACGGAATTATTGAAGATTCGGATCTCGCCGATATCTGGGGTCCTCTAAAAACTGATTTCAACAAACATACAGACAGATGGACATGGCTTAATCGACACCGCTATCTATAAGGATCCAGAATATACTTATATACTTTATAGAAATTACAAACGGAATGAAAAACTTATATATACCCTTCTCACTAAGGTGAAGGGTATACAAATGTCATCGGATCGGGAGAAGTATGTTGTGGACTATAGATCATCTGTTATGGTTCGATTCTTATGAAATTTGGTAAAGAAATGTTGGTTTCCATAAAACATTTTATGTTGAATTTAATTACAATTTTGTGATTATAATTGTCAAAATAATTTTCTAAAGGTGGATTTATACTAAAGATGAGGTCAAATATGACCCGATGTACGCCCTACAAACAAGTATAATTTGTGGACTTTTAAAACATGCAAAATCTTTTAACGATTTGGTAAATAGCAACTTATCTATCACTCTGGAAGCGCACTTGCCTAGATGGAATTGAATGCCGATGTTGCCTACTTGCAATAACTGAAGAACTGAATAAGGAGTATTTATAGAAAATTTCGGTCTTTTACAATATATTTTTGAATCATTTAGTTTTTATACCCTACACCACTATAGTGGCGGGGTTTGTGCTGATGTTTGTAACATACATAGATATTGGTGCAATGTCCACCTTAAAGTATACCGATCGATTTAGAATCATTTTTTGAGTCGATTAAGACATTTCCGTCTGTCCGGCTGGCTATCCATGTAAACCTTGTGCGCAAGGTACAGGCCGCAATTTTCAAGATAATTTGATGAAATTTGGACCAAGCCTGTTTTTTGGCACAGGAAAGAAGCCTATTGTAAATGGTTGAAATCGGTCAATTATTTCACCTAGCCCCCATACAACCGTACCTCCCGATTTGTACTTTTTATGCCATAATTACGTCAAATATTCTACTATCTCTCTAAAATTTGGCACAAATAAGTTTTATATAAGTATAAATGATACTGCAGATTTTTGTAAGGATCGGCCCTCATTTGACCCTTGCCCCCATACAAAAATGTCTTAAACGTCTAAAATTGACTTGTAACTATTTGTATCACAATAAAACTCAACAAAACTAAATGTTATTTAAAAATATATCCTTTTTCCAAATTTACCGAGGACCGGCCCATATTCGACCTATATAAAGCCTCATTTAGAAATTTTAGTTTTTTATCAATAGATTGCTTAAATATTTTGGAATTATGGTAATATTCAACATAAAAGTTTCTTTATAAAAAATAAACATTTTAAAAATATACACATGGTGTATATTTTTTATTATTAAATTTAAAATAATTTAAAATACAAATGTACAAACAAATAAGTGCATATTGTTGCAAAATAAAAATAGAAATTCGACCAACCACTAAATAGATGGGGTGGGTTGATTTGAATTCCATCGATACTCGCTCATGCGAATAAAAAGGCAACAAATACTCATTAGTACATTCTGAATAAAGTATTTTATAGTTTCGTTTTTTTATAAACAAACAAATGAACTGAATGGAAAGAAATACGAAAGACGAGTTAAGTAAATTGTTCATACTATAATCTAATAAAGGAAAAAACAATAATTAGAAAATTTAAAAAAATCAACACTTCTATTCATTGCCCTATTAAACAAATGAATTCGTATTTGAGGAATTTACATATATTTATACGAATATAATCTCTGATCCAGGAATGGAAAATTTATATTATTGTAATTTTTCAGTACTACATGACATAATTTTATATGTATGTATATGTTAAACACATTGACTCAAATACTAGTTTTATATTGTGCCTTATTTTGTTTAATGCGCCAATACTTTTACGTTTAATTTAAATAATACTAGAAACAATTTAAATTATATTTATAAATACTCTTGTGCTTGTTTAAATGTATAAGTGTGGAGTCCGTGTAAATTATAAATTTTGTTAATGAATGAACTTGTTTTCAAGACATTAATTAATTCATCAACGTCATAAATAAATATACATACAAAGTAAATACTATGAATATTTATTAAACAAAAAAAGTGAACAAATGTATTCCAGCATACACAAACCTTTCAGAGAGTAGAGATGTGTAAACAAATTGGAATTTATTTGTCAGAACCCTCATGTTACCTTGATAAAAGACCCACATCTGGGTGTGATTGCAATACCTGGAAAAAAGTGCTGCTCTAGTTTAGGATATAAGCTAGTGATGATCAAATGTATTTTCGGCCTTTCCATGGTATAATCGAACCAAAGAACCACATAATCTGCTGCTATGGTAACCATTAGAACGCAGGGCACAGTTTCTGACTTTGTCTTGTCCCAATAATTGGAGAGGTCTCTTCGGGGTGCACGTGGTGACTGTGGTTTAAATCCAAATTTGCGGGGAGAGAATGTCGTTTAAAAGACTGATATATGGTGTAATCTATAATTCAGGATAAGTTCGGTGATGTTGCCGAAGCCATCAGACACCCCACAGAGGTGTGACTGTGGACTAAGCGTTGCAAATGAACTAAATATAGGAGTATACGGATCTTCACTCGCCCTTGTAACGGTTCAGGCGTTGTGCCCTATCCTTTAGGAGACCTGCGCTACCTATTATTCCGACCGTGCTCAGGGTATGGGGTGGTGTTCTTGTCTCCATCAGGATAGGCT